>NW_026057580.1:45763609-45883987 GCF_023721935.1 Panthera uncia
CCAGATTCATTCATGTTTTCACATTCATTAAGATTTTCACAGATGAAAAAAAAATAAAAATAAAAATATGTTGTGTGTATATATATATATATATATATATATACATATACATGTATACATATACATATATGTATATATATACACACACAACAGAATGTTATTCAGACTTAAAAAAAAAAAGGGAAAATCCTGTCAGCTGTGACAACATGAATGAATCTGGAGGATATTATTCTAAGTGAAATAAACCAGACAGAGAAAGACAAATACTACATAGTATCACATTTACTTAGAATCTTTTTTTTTTTAAGTCAAACTCATAGAAACAGATTAGAAAAGTGGTTTGCAGGGGATGAGGAATGGAGAAAGTAGGTAGAGATTAATAAAATGGTACAAACTTTCAGTTTTAAGATGAATAAGTTCTGAAGATCTAATTATAGTGACTACAGTTGATAACACTGTATTATATAATTTAAAGTTGCTCAGAGGATGAAAATTAAATATTTCACCAAAAAAAAAAGTAAATAGGTAAATATGTGAGGTGATGGGTGTGTTAATTAACTTGATAGGGGAATCTTTTCACAACGTATATGTATAACAAATCATCATATATATATATATATATATATATATATATATATCACACAACTATGTATACCACTTAGACATTAAAGAATTATGAAGAATTATCAAATAATCATAAAATATATTAAAATTATTTTCCTAAAATGAGAATGCCAATAGGCCTGATTATACTAGATGACATAATTGAAGTAATATTTAAAGCATAGTATTTTTTTAAATTTTTTAAAATTTAAATCCAAGTTAGTTAACATATAGTGTAACAATAATTTCAGGAATAGAATTTAGTGATTCATCACTTACATATAACACCCAGTGCTCATCCCAACAAGTGTCCTCCTTATTGCCTCTCACCCCTTTAGCCCCTCCCCCCACCCAACATCCTGCCAACACCCAACAAATCTCGGTTTGTTCTCTGTATTTTAGAGTCTCTAATGGTTTGTCCCCATCTCTGTTTTTATATTATTTTTGCTTCACTTCCCTTATTTTCATCTGTTTTGCTAATTATACCTTAGTAAAGCTGAAAAGAAAAAGATTCTACTGTATTTTTTCTATACTTTAGATTCAAAGACATAAATAGGTTGAATGTTAAAAAATGAAAATAGATGTAGTATGCAAACAATGATAAAAAGGCTGGAGTGTCTATATTGATTTCTGAAAAAAATAGTCTTTAAAAGAAAAAAATATTACTAGATATATAGAGGGACATTTAATAATAACAAAGGGGTCACTCCATTAGGTAGATGCAAAAATGATAAATTATATACACTAACAACAACAACAACAAAAACAAACTACATGAGGCAAAAACTGTCAGAGTTTAAGGGAGAAGCATAATTCCTGAATAATTGTTAGAAACATCAACACTTCAGGGTGCCTGGGTGGCTCAGTCAGTTAAACGTCCAACTTCAGCTCAGGTCATGATCTCACGGTCCATGAGTTTGAGCCTTGCGTCAGGCTCTGTGCTGACAGCTCAGAGCCTGGAGCCTGCTTCAGAGTCTGTGTCTCCCTCTCTTACTCTCTGCCCCTCCCCCACTCGTGCTTTTCTCTCTCTCTCTCTCTCTCTCTCTCTCTCTCTCAAAAATAAAATAAACATTAAAAAAAATCAACATCTCAGTTTCTCAGTTCCAATAATGGATAGAACCACCAGGCAGAAAGAATATCAACAAGAACATAAAGGGCTTAAACACAGAAATAAAAGGAATTACTTTGGGATACCAACAAATTAGGTAGCCTAGATGAAATTGACAACTTTTTAGAAAAATGCAAATTGCTGAAGAAGAAATAGAAATCTGAGTATGTCTATAACAGTGGAGAGATTGAATAAATAATTTAAACTTCTCAACAAAGGAAAGCCCAGGTGCAGATGGCTTCAATGATGAAGCTAAAAAACAATGATGAATTTCTAAAAAACATACAAGGAAAAATTAATACAATCCTTCACAAACTCTCTCAAAAAATAGAAAAGGAGGAAACAATTCCCCATACATTCTCTGAGGCTAGTACTACTCTCATCCCCCAAACCAGACAAAGATATCATAAGAAAAGACAATATCCCTTATGAATATAGATCCAAAAATCTTCAACAAAATATTCACAAACTGATTCCAGCCACATGTCCCATGAATGCAAGATTAGTTCAACATATTAAAATCAATTAATGTAATATACCATAATTATAGAACAAAGGACAAAAACAATAAATAATCCCAACAGATACAGAAAACAGCATTTGACAAAATCCAACACCGTTTCATGATTAAAAAACACTAAACAGATAAGGTGCAAAAAGGAGTATCTTCAAACTCAAAAAGGCATCTAAGAAATGCCTACATTTACAACATCCTTACTGATGAAAGATCGAATGCTTTCCCATCAGATGGGGAACAAAACAAAGCTATCTTCTCTCACTACTTCTTTCAAGGTTTATATTGAGGGTTTAGCCAGGGAAATTAGGCAAGAAAAAGAAACAAAGGCATCTAGATTGAAAAGGTTGATGTAAAACTATATCTGTTCTCAGATTACATGATGTTATGATGTTGCATACAGAAAATCCTAAGAAATCTGCTGAACAACCCTTAATAAGCAAATTTAGCAAGGTTGTAGGGTGTAAGATCAATATGGAAAAATCAGTTGTATTTCTATACACTACCAATGAATAATCCAAAAATGAAATTATTAAGAAAACAGTTCCATTTACCATAGTGTCAAAAAGAATAAAATGTTTAGAAATAAATTTAACAAAAGAAGCATTATATTTTTACGCTGAAAACTATAAAACATTGTTGAAAAATTAAAGATGATTTAAATAAATAGAAATACATTTGATCTTCATGGATCAGAAGATTTAATATTGTTAAGATAACAACACTTTCCAATTGATCTACAAGTTCACACAATCCTTATCAAAATCTCAGATAACTTTCTTGCATAAGTTGACAACATGATTCTAAAATTCTTACGGAAATGCAAGGGACCCAGAATAGTCAAAACAATCTTGAAAAAGAAGACTAAGTTGGGAGACTTCCTTCCCAGTTTCAAAAGCCACAGTAATAAATAAAGATGAGCTGGTGCTGGCATAAGAATAGACATATAGATCAATAACAGAGATTTTAGAGTCCAGAAACAGCCCTTACATTTTATGGTCAATTGATTTTGTAAAAAAGTGTCAACACAATTCAGTGGGGAATATCCTCAATGAACGGTGCTGTCCATTGGATATCCACATACAAAAGAATGAAATTGGGCTTCTTCCTTTTCTTTAGAGAAGATATACAAATGGATAACAAGCACATGAAGAGATGGTCAATTTCATTAGACATTAGGAAAACGCAATTCAAAACCACAATGAGATATCACTTTACACCACTAAAATGGGTATAGCTAAAGGGACAAGCAATAACAAGTGTTGACAAGCACGTGGAGATATTAGAACCCTCATACACTGCTGGAAGGAGTGTAAATGGGAAAGGAGTTTTTGAAGAACTGTTTGACAGTTAGGATGGATTTTTGTTTCATTTAACTAACAAATATTTTTTTCAGTGCCTAACATATGCCAGACATTTGTACTAAGTTTTTGAGATACAAGATAAGCTAAACTATCATTATTATTACACGAAGAGAGACCTACAAACAAAAGATTGCAAAACAGTGTGCTAAGTCTATGTATGAGGCTTGTTGGTGGAATAAAGAAAGAGAATAGCAAGGAGTTCAGAAGGAAGGGATGTGCCAGGAGTTTGAACCATGCAGAGAAGATGAGGTGTTATCCTCTAAGCTGCTGAGAGCCACTGAATGACTTGAAGCAGGGAAACAGCATTAGTACATCTGCTCTGTCAAAGGACACTCATGGCAAAGTGTAGAACGTGAACTGAAGGGAGACAAAAGTGGAAGCAGCCAGAAAAACAATGAAGACCCAACCTACAGCATTATACATGGAGTGGATAAAAATAGAGTAAAACCTTGGTTTGTGAGTATAATTCGTTCTGGAAACAGGCTTGTAATCCGAAGCACTTTTATATCAAAGTGAATTTCAAGGACCATTGGCTCTGTTGTGATCATGTGACATTTGGCATCACCTACTACTCATACTGCAAGACATCTCTTATTTATCAAGTAAAAATTTATTAGAAATGTTTGCTCCTCTTGCAGAACACTCGCAGAACAAGTTACTTGCAATCCCAGGTTTTACTGCATATAGATTCAAGTGACATCTCTGAATTACAATTTAGGGGATTTACTTGAATGTGAAGGGTAAGGGAAGTGAAAAAATAAATAGTAGGTGGTTCTTGGACGGCTAATTTTTACAAGTTGGCTCTTTGAAAAAAATGTATGCATATAAGGGTATATATACGTTTATTATAAATTTTGCTGATATAAAGTACGCATAGTACATAATTTAAAAAATAATAAAATATGCAATGATCTTTCCTGTAAGTTCCATATAGCCAATTGATTCTCACAGAATGCTTTCATTAATTTTTGCCAAATTCTTATGTGTGACCAATCAATAGTTGCAATCCAACTGTGGTTTGACAGATGGAATTGCATCCTAATCTGCTCTTTACCCAATAAAATTATCTTCACCAAATCTGACAGAAACTATTTCTCACCACCACATAAGTAATACTCATTAAATTAAAACCTTTCAACTTCAACACTAGACACGATGCACTTTCAAGTTTAACTTGCATTATTAACATTTTCTTCATCACTTTCTTAAGCCTAGACAACCAACAACACAGACATCAAGACCTGATTTTTAGCGTTTTCCAATTTCCATGGTGAAAATGTTCCCAATATGGCTGATTTGAAGCTACCTATGTGGCTAAACAGGAAGCTGGAAGAACAGTAACACCCCATTATGCAGTATTTCTAACATACAGGTCCAATATAAACTCAAGAGCATAAGAAATAGTAAAAGCCATTAGGAAATAGTGATTTTCAAGTATTTATTATCTTTGATTTTAACATAATTAATTAAATTATAATTTTACATAGTTAAAATTTTAATGATGGCTGTCTTTTAACAACTACTGACTTTCAAAGTTCTTAATATGTAAAAATTGGCTCACGTGAGCTAGTATATAAGCTGGTTTCAGCAAACCATTGCTGCCAGCTGTTCTCACTTGAGTGACAGCTAAAAATTGAGGATAAAAGGCCATGCACTTTGGATTTGATATAAATATAGCACCACAAAAACACAGTTAATCTTTTTTTTAATATCCATAGAAATAGTAGATTCAGCTCATATATTAGTATTGCCAACAATAAAAATTACTGCCTTAAACGAGATAAAAATGTGTTTCTCTCTAAGGTAAAAGAATCCACACAGAGGCTGTCTAGGCTGGTACAGTGCCTACCCTGTTATCAAAGCCCAGGTTCCTTCTGTCTTTATGCTTTACTACCTCATTGTCCAAGATGGATGCCTGAGCTCCAGTTATCACATCTACTTTCTAGCCAAAATAAAGGTGGAAAGAGGTGAAGGAAAGACAAGTCCCTCTAATTAAGACACTTGTAGGAGGAGATTGAGGTGCCTGGGTGGCTCAATCAGTTAAGCATTTGACTCTTGATTGTGGCTCAGGTCATGACTGCTCAGTTGGTGAGATTGAACTCCATGTCCAGCTCTGCACTGACAGCTCCAAGCCTGCTTGGGATTCTCTCCCTCTCTCTCTGCCCCTCCCCCACTTGCATGCTCTAGCACTCTCACTCTCAAAGTAAATAAATAAACTTAAAAAAAAAAGACACTTCTAGGAGGAGGTAGAAATATTTCCATTTAAATATCATTGGCCAAAACAGTCACATGACACTTCTAGATTCATGGAAGACTCAGGAAGACAGTCTTTTAGCTGGATGGCAATGCCTGGTTATGTATCAAGGTTCATATTTCTAAGGCTCATGTGTCCAAAGATAAACAGATGAGTTCCTAATATTAGGAAGCAGCTTGTAGTCTCTACCTCAAAGTCTCTGGCCCAAGTCTCCATTTTTTTTTTTTTTCCATCTTGACCTAAGCCAGTGGCAATGGAAAGAAAACACAATATACCTTAAAATAGCCCAACCCATACAGAGAACAACATTTTAGCCACTAAAGTGTGTTCTGCTTCAGTCCAACCTGGTCTGCCATCATCTGACTGGGCATGGGCTGTGCCCTAAATGGGCTGGAGACATTTTCTCCTCATTATCACCTTGTTAAGCAACCCCCTGCCTCTGAGGCATGTTCTGGGATCTTAACGAGGTGATAATGAGGAGAAAAATGATGTGGCAGTCTTGGTCTGGTCTAGTCTTCATAGTCCAAAGGAGACCCAAGCTTTAATTAAAAATACTTTGCTTTGATATAAAACTTTCAGAAGACATATATTTTTGATGTGCCTGAAGACAAGGAAACATGGAAAAATGTGTGTTTCTATCAATGTACACCTAGGAGATGTCTTTGTCTCATTACTCCAACAAAGAGGGCTGCATTCCTTAAAAGAAATAGAGAATTATAAGAAAAGGTACAAGATGCAATAGGTAAGGGTAAGAAAAGTGGGGGTAGAAAATGGACTTGAAGAGAAAGGAGTCCAGGTGTTATGCATCTTACAGATAGAACATCTAGATTTTTATCTGAGCATTTGGTGCTCTTTGGGCTTACTCTGTATAGAAAAGTGTTTTACTATATCTATATGTTTGGTCCATTATTGCTACTTCAACTGATTATACAAACAAGATAATTCATTCAAAATGTGAAGGGTTTATACGATGATATTTGAGGAATATACTTGTCAATCATTAATTTGGAGGCCTTACTTTATTTCTTTAAAATGTAATTTTGGACTATTTACTAAATATAAAAGATAGCCTCTTTATTGCCTCCTAATTATTTTAAAGTCAACCCACTTCATCGACATGAAAGATAGTCACTGATCACTTCTGTCTGTTGGGGAAATATATTTTTTAAATGCCTGCATTTAAATGGTTTATTTTAAAAGGTCAAACTACTTTCCCAACTTTCAGATGTCCTCTGGTTATCTCAATGAGACAATTAAAAAAAAAGAAAAAGAAAATTTATAGCACCATGTTACCTATGGTGACACGGAGTGCTCCTCTACATGAAGCAAAGCGTTGGATCACAGCCCAGAAGACCCATCAGCACTCTTTCCCAGTGGCTGTCTATCTTCGTGACAAATTCTGACCACCCAACAGTCCATTTGGCTCTGGTGAATGCAGGGGAAGAAGAGAAATGGCCAAAAACCACCATGCTGACACACAATCATGCCACAGTCCATTTGTTCATTTGTGCTTGAGTCTGAAGCAAATGGAGTCGCAGGAACTTTCCCAAGGCTGATTCCTCAGAAAAGATAAATTCACTTGTTAACCTCTTTGGCTACATCACACCGCTGATTAAACTATTCCACAGACAATCCCATTTTATTAGAAAGTCAGTATACCTTCACTTGATTTTATTATCTTGTCAGTCTCTTGGTAACCCATCGGTGTCACGATCAGTCACTCTTTACACACACTCATCAAGAAAAAAAAAAAAAATCCAGGACAGTATTTTTTAAATCTAAACTAAGCTATTTATCAATAAGGAACTTCCAACATTGTTAATGCATGAAATGTTTTGTTAACATCTGATCTTGATTTCTTCTATTAACTTCAGTTTTCTAGAACTTAAGAAACAGAAGTTCTATGGCTTTGTTTTCATTGGCATGTGGAAGTTGAAGATCACTTCTGAATAAGCATATTCGACTCTGTCTTTATTCATGGGGAAACACAGGAGCAAGGATCATTCTAAGTGGTAGATGATCAAAGAAATATTTGTGTCTTTTTTAATAATCATAAGTTTTTTGTGAAAAATCTTATCCTCTGACCTTTCTATCCCTTGACCTTTCATCAGCCAATCATGAAGAAGTATAAAATTCACAATCTGGGTGGCAATGAGAAAACTTAAACATTCCTCCAACATAACACACGTTGCTAAAGAGCGAACCTCAGTGGAACACTGATTTCTCTAAATATGCTTTGTACCTTAAAGCCAAATTGTTTTCTCTTTTTAATGAATGTAAAACATAAGTTGGACAGACCCCAAATCAGTATTAGTGGCATTTCATTTCGCCTGAGTCTAGAGAAACAGACTGTTCTTTCCAAAAGCATTCCTGTTAAACAAGAAGAAATTCAATATCATTTCTCATCGGACAGAAAATGACAATTTAATTAAAGTAAATATTCAGACTTTTATATGGCCAACTACACAGAAGCCAGGATCTACACTAACAGACTAGAATATTGTAGAAGTTTCTCTAGGGAATTAACACCTCATAGGTTATTCTGTAGTTTAAATGATTGGCATTGAACAAATACCCCCATCAACAGGTAACTGTGACACCCTGCATTAACATTAGTCTTTCAACATCAGCTAGAACATGAAAGAGGAAGTATAAATGGTACTAGCAGTGGATGTCAGAAGGCTGGATTCATCGTCCTCAGTTTGCCACCAAAGAGACGTGTGGCCCTGGGCAAATTACTTCACCTCTCTTGGCCTCAGAATCCTCATCTATAAAAATGCAAAAGTTGCACTAAATGACTCTTAAAGTCACTTCTAGTTCTGTGGGTTTTATGCCTAGGAGGAGAAAGCAGGGAAGAGATTCCCTAAAGCAGAATTCTCCAGGTTTTACAATATAACTGAGCCCAGAATCATCCTCTCCCTTTGCTCTAATTATATCCTTTCTTTCCCACACACTCCCCTGCACACCATTAGGAAATAAAGGGAGGAAGAAGGAAAATCTCCTGTTGCATGCAAAAACCAGATCTGCCAGTGGTAAAGCATTGGTTTAAATGGAGCCTTCACCGATGATATCAGATTATATTTTAATTAGATGTCAAGTTCTAAGACCACAAAGCCAAAATGATAAAGGGCAGGCTATTAACTGTCCCAATTATGGAGCCCCAAGTATGTCTTAATTTATGTACTGATAATCTCCTGGTAATTCCCTGGGTGCTGCCACCGTGTAAACATTCCAGTTTCTCTCCTGCTTCGCCTGGATTTGTTCTTCGGCGATCACGGAGTTTTCCCATTATGCGCGGCCCAACTCATTTTGGAGCAACAGCCTTCCCTCGCAGCCAAGGCTCCAGCCTCAGCTGGGCCGAGGGGAGTGGGCGACCGCTCATCTGCAGCAGAGCCTTTGGTGGAAGTGTGGCCAATTAGTCACACGTTTGGTGTTCTAATTAGGCGAGGCTGGGCCTTTGGAAAATGTGCTGTTGATTTAGGTACTTCCTCAAACAATGCTAAATTGTGTTATGTGAAATTCAATTAGTCTTTTTCTAAACGTTTCCACATCTGTTCTTCTTTAAGCATAAAGTGATGAGGAGAGAAAGAGAAGTGAAAAGCCAGAGTCTCCACTGGTGAAATATGTTAGGCCTTAGGGACCAGCCCTTTTCCCAGCTTTTGACCCTGAACAGTGATATACAGGAAGGAACAAAGTTGGAGAGCTATCATGGTGAAGCCCTTTTAAATAAATCATTATAGAAGAAATACTGCAACTGCACGGGAATGTAATCTTGCATGATGGCCATAAACTCAGCTTTGTTTGAAAATGGATGGCATGGGGGAGGAACCATTAAGAAGTAAATGATTATAAATTCTGTCTTAAAGGTAGTATTTGTGGTCACTCTGATTATATTTTTAAAAAGCGTCCTTAAAAAAAATGCTTTGGTTTAATATTTCATGTCTAGGTCCAGTGTAATGAGTTTTTGTCTCCTCCTATCTATTGAAATGTTCCATATAAAATTGAGAACAGCCTGAAATCCCAGAACACTTGAGGATTAAAAGAAAAAGAAGAAGAAAGAAAGAGGAGGAGGAAGTGAAGGAGGAGGAGGAGGAGGAAAGATTCCACTTGCCTGAAATGTTCCCTAGTTTCCATTTGAGGCACTATTGTCAGCCACAAGATGGCATGTTGCTTTGATCTTTTGAGCTCCATGGCAAGCTGCTCCAACCCCGAGTCTCTAGTCCTCCAATTTGCTAGAGATGCTGTGTTATTGCTTCACAGCATCTCTTAATTCCAGCACCTTCCCGGCAGCACATCCAGCACCAGGTCCATGGTGCGTCTGATCACATTCGGCACATCCACTGGCTTTGCCAAGAGGCCAAACGGCAATATCTTTTACCAAAGTGGCACGGCTCAAAACCGCAGGCGTCCAAAGGTGAAGGTGTACATGCATTTGATCCTTGTTTCTGTTATCACCTTTTCAGTGACTAACATTTCAAAACCTTATCTATGGTTGGCAGGCCATGTTTCAGTTTTGTCAAACCCCGGATATAGACTGTGTGGTTTTCCGATGATATATCTCCGTAAGATTTGTGGAATGCTAAAGATGGAGTTGTCAACACTACTTTATGGCACCTTGGTACATGTCAGAAAATGAAAATATTTTCAGAAGTGATAGCATTATTTGACTGATGACATGCTCTTGTAAGACAAAGACTTATTTAAATAAAAAAATTTCAAGAAAAGAAACTGAAATAAGGCATTCATTACTAGCAAGGAAAGTGATTTATCTGGTATCTAGCTCTCACAAACAAGAGAAAGGAAGATTTAAAAAATTAGAATGATAACACTTTTAAGGCTGGGTTTTTATTTTTCATTAACTGAAAAGCATCTTGAAGTTGATGACTGTATTTACATTTAATTTCCATTCCAAAAGAGACTTTGCTTCCCTGAAAATAAACAATAGATAGTTCCAGAATACAATGAACCACATGAACAAAGGAAAGACATAAACAATTTAATACATTTAAATAAAATAAAAAGTAACCTCTATGGTTTTCAGAATCAGGTTATAATTCTATGTAATAGAGGTCACAGCAACAAATGTAAATAAATAGTTTTTACTCCAGAAGATAGCTATAAACCTTAAAGTTTTGATAATATTGTCTAAAATCTGGTTTTGCTGGAATATTGGTTGGTAATTATAGTCTACTATCTTTTGTAATTTTCCCATACAAAGGATTTTTTACTAATATTTCAACCAGCACAACCATTGTTGAGTGGAAATTTTGCCTTAATTTCTCTATTTATCTCTACCTGCTTTGTGACTTAGTAAAGCTGGATTAACCATGACACAATATTAGCTCCTCAGAGCAACATTATTTGATTTTTAAAAGCTCTTTATTAAAAAGAAAAAAGTTCAATAACTTTAAGTTGAATGCTGATAAAAGAGGGCATTTAAGTCACTAGCTTTAAGCCCAACGAACAAGTCCTGTCTTTTGTCACTTAAAGGCTCTATCCAATGGTCCATCACTGCTGAATTTTTTAGAGTATTCATTTGTTTGTTTGAGTATAGTTGGCATACAATGTTACATTAGTGTCATGTGTACAACTTCCTGATTTGACAAGTTAATACATTCTGTTAAGTTCACCACAAGTGTAGCTATACCACCTGTCCCATTACACTGCTATCACAGTATCATTGACTGTATTCTTTATGCTCTGTTTTTTATTCCCGTGATTTACTCATTCCATAACAGAGAGCGTGTGAACCTGTGCACTCTGGCTGGTCTGAATGACATCTTGCTTCCCTATCAGCCCCTCTTCATATAGCAATGCCAGAGCCATTGGTTAACAAAAAGACATCATTCATCCCATCTTCTGAGGCACATGTGCTATGACTTGTAGTGATCCTGAGCACAGATTCAAAATCATTCTTCCCTCTGAAGTGCCAATCGTGGGGAAAATGTCATTTTAATGTTGTGTACCAGCTTCATGTACCAGAGATCAAGTGTCTAAAATAGTTTTCTCTTGGTTATTAGTTCAAATCCAAATTAAACTCCCTAACAATGGCATGACTTTAGGGAGAGAAAGGAAGCAGTCTGCAGACTGCCCTTTGCCTTCAGAAAGCTGTGCCTGGTCAGCTGAGGGGCATCCTCACTCTCCTTATTTTCATAGAGTGGCCTTCAGAGTCTGTTTTCAATGCATCCCACATGTGTTTGCCTCTTGCTGACTCTGATTTGGCCTTGTGCTAGGCCAGACCTGGCTCGGGGGTTATCTTTTATTTTGCTAGACAAGATGTCATGCTCTGTTCTTCTTGTTACCAGACGCTTTAATGTTAGTATGATACTAATGAACAATATCTGTAGCTTTTTGCCATTTACAAACAATATCTTGAAACTCATCATTCTAATTTTAAAATTTAAAGTCTTATCTACTGTCCTCCTAAATTTTTCTTTCTTTTTTTTTTTTTTTTTTTGTTGTTATTTAAATTGTCACTTTTTTCCTGACCTATTTGCTTGTTTTGGAGAGTGAACTCTTTGAGGGCAGACATTACTTTCCACACAATTCTATTTCCTTGTGCTATAATTCACTTAATGCATGTATCTATTGATTTGTTTTGATTGGTTACCCTTAGTTCTACCGAGTTTGTGTCATAGAATAATGACCACAAACTCCACATCTCAGCACTGGATCCCAGATCCCAAACACCCCCTAGTTTCTTTTGTCATTTGTTGTTAGGCTGGTGCTACCAATGATTTTCATGGGATGTGGACTAGCTAGGAAGCGATAGAAGGACTGAGCTGCCTAAGACACACTCTGAGAGGAACTACCTAATAAAATTAAAGCAAAGGACAGCACCGAGGATGGAAAGGTGTACTGGTTGATTAAGAAAACAATAATTCATCTAGAAAGAACTGAAACATAAACACAGGAGTTAAATTGTCAAATAAAACACAAGACAAGAGAAGCACATACAACAGAGAATTAAGTGACAGATTGTGATGAAGGGTAAGATGTGACTAAAAGGAGGGGACTAAGGAGGATATTTCTAGACATTTCCGGTCAGAGACTGACACGAGCTAAGGCAAGGAAGGAGTGATGGAGGCAGGTGTCCTCTAGCCTCACTGTTTTCTCCTTCTCTACCTCCTTGGCTGCTCCCTATTTCTCTTCCTGACTTCCTAGGTCTTAATCTTCGGACTACTTCTCTTCTCTACTTTACACACCCTCAGACTCTCTGGGGTGCCATTCAGCTGCACTGATTTAAATATCATTTGGATAGTGATAGTTTCCCAATTTTTATCTCTCACCCAGTGCACTCTCCTGGCTTAGTCAATTGCTTATTCAGCATCTTCATTTGTGTGTCAAAGAGAATGTTAAGCAATACAAGATATGCCCCAAATTGAACTTCTGATTTCCCAGCTCTTGCCTGTAAAATCTGCTCCCTAAATTATTTAATGAAAATTCTATTCTTTTAGTTGTTCCAGTAAAAAATCTTACAGCCACACCTGACTTTTATTTTTCTCTCTTAGCCTGCATCTATCCCATCATAGCAATCCTTCTCACTTCTCTTTCAAAATATATCCAGGATCTGACCCCTTCTCATTATCCCTATTGCCACTATCCCAGGCCAAACTGTTGTTACCTCTCACTGGGATGATTGTAATAACCTCCTAACTGGTCTCTTTAACTTTACTCTTGATCTTTTTTTTTTTTTTAAGTTTATTTATTTTGAGAGAGAGACAGCATGAGTGGGGGAGGGACAGAGAGAGGGAGACAGAGGATCACAAAGCAGGCTCCACACTGTCAGCCTGGAGCCCAATAAGGGGCTCAAACTCATGAATCAGTGAGATGGTGACCTGAGCCGAAACCAGTCAGATGCTTAACCAACTGAGCCACCCAGGCGCCCCTACTCTTGACCTTCTTATAGGCTACTCTCACACTAAACCAGAGTGTTCTTCTAAGAACATTAGGTCATGCTCCTTTTTTGTTCAAACCCTCTCATGGCTTTTTATTTCTCTCATCAGAAAAGCCAAAGTCCTTACCACAGCTTACTTGGTTCTACTTGAGCTCAACCTCCAATTATTTCCTCACTCAACTCCTATCACTTCCTCCTTGTTTGCTTTACCCCAGCCACATTGGCCTTCTTGCTCTTCTTAAATATACCAAGCACATCCCCACTGCAAGGCCTTAACACATGCTATTCCCTCTTCACCTATGGCCGGCAACCTAGCTTCCCTCTGGTCTCTGCTCAAGTGTCATCTCATCAGTGACTTCCATGACCCCTCATCCCACTCTGTGTAAAATACCTCCCAGGCATGTATCTCCCTCAGTGCTTTATTTATCTTCATAGCTCTTATCACCACCTGTCCCACTAAAAATTTATTACATTGGCTCTTGTCTGTCTCCACTACAGTATAAACTCCTTAAGATCATGAACTTCATCTATGTTGTTCAGAGAAATAATCCTCAGTGCCTGGAATATAATGGCTGGACTATAGTAGGTGCTTAATTATTGTTGAATGAATGAATAAATAAATGATAACAGTGAATAGACTGATTTTTAGGTAGATAAAGAATTTGCACTGAGAAGTGCTGGGTCATCATATTGGAAAGTCAGCACAGACTTGGATGGTGGGGAACTTATAATATCAGAGGGAAGAGTATGGATTTTATTCTATAAGAAAAAGAGTATTGATTGTATTCTATATAATGAAAGTTCCATTAAAACCTTTTCAGCAGCAATCTACATGATGAATACAAAATCTGGGGATAAGCAATCTGGCGATACCCTATAGGATGGATTTTAAAGTTCACTGGAGATGTTTTCCGTAATCCTGTCATTAGACCCCATAACCAAGGTATAAATGCAGCCCTTTGATGAAGCTAACTATAAATTGAAATGTACTTATTATTTCAAAGAATCACACTTTTTGTAGCAGGAGTTAAGAATTTCTAGGTCATTGAAATCATGCTAAGGACTAGACTGTAGGTTGAGCAGCATTCACTTGGCCACAGATGTCCAGAGTGAGATGTAAAAAATTCTCATTTAACTATCCAGACTGATTGCCTCCCCAAAGCTCAAAATAGCTATATTTCTAGAAATTAGAGAGTCCATTTTCTAATTTCTTTTTGTACATTTGCCTTGGGTTCAGTTGGATGGCATTCCTCATCTGTGCTCAGTTGAGCAGCCAGAGGTTTCTGGAACAAAAGATGTGGCTCTCAGGAGAAGAGGAGTGGAATAAATAAACAGTAATGAGAACCTGCCTAGGAAAGGTTTCATCAGACTGTCAGCTCTACTGAAGACAGTTCAGAGAGCTATGGCTCCTGGGGTCACACAATCCTTGAGCAAAAAAGTAATGATAGGGAAATAGACTTCAAAGATTTCCCAACCTTCCCTCAGTGTTTCCACTGAGTGTTCCACTTTTGACTAAAGTGACATATTTATCCTTATAAGGTTCTCACTGCTTAAACTTTACCCCAAGAATCTGAGATGTATCCATTTCATCTCCAGACATTATAGGAGATGCCTTCTTAATTCAGCTTCTTGAAGATCCAGAGTTTCTCCAATGTGGAAGTGACTCTCTTTCCTGACATTGGCTTTGAACAGTGGGTGAACCAGCTGAGACAGTTTGGTGGATTATTCTCCCATATTAGAAAGAGGCTCTCATTTGGAAGAAATGTATTTTGAGTAAGTATGAATATAGGGGGATTTTAACGATCATATTATTTACATTTTTATAGGATCAGAAAATCTGAATGCCTCTTTGTGTCTTTAGTAGAGAAAATTCAAAAGCTTCCATTTTATCTAAGTACTGAAGGTCCACAATGCTGCTCTGATGTGGGGTAGTGAATGATGTCTTCCCACTGAATCTCCTTGTGGTCTCAAAGCCCATCATTAGTGACTGTGAGCTGACTCACAGAATTGGCAGATCCACCCATTTGTGACTGCAAAACATTTGGAAAATGTCTGGGAACATGGCTGTCATTAGTCCCCTATGAAACAGTCATTTCCAATGTGAACAATGCAAAATATAATTACAAAAGAAAAAGGATCATATAAGCCATACAAAACATGCATGAATTGGTCCAGACATTATCATGTTTGAGAAATCTTTGTCCTTAACAGTTTGGAATGTGGGAAAATCTAGGGTGATCTAAAAATAAAATGGTTATGAGATATATGAGCCATCAACCACAGAATCCCAAACAGATTTTTAATTCTTATGACCTAATTTCAGCCTGCTGCCAGCATCAGTGCAACATTGCTCTACTCCTGCTTTGGAAGCAGGGCTCAGGAAGAACGTGAATTTTATCCTGACTTCAGGGGGCACTGGTCATGGAAAGAACCCAGATCTGGCAGTAGAAGATGAGAGATGAGGTTGTATGAAAGGGCTTTATCAACTATAAAGCATTATGCAAAAATGGCCATGCTTTCTGTGATGATCATTATATTTAGTTTGAATTCATTTACTTTTGCAGGGATAAACCAACTTGGATACAAGAAGCCTCTATGAAAGAGTCACAGTTACAGAAAGAAACACATTCCTTGGATCTGCTGATAGCTCTCCCTGGAACATTAGTTTCTTCCCAAGCCTACCCTAGAGTTCAAAGGAAAAGATCTGTAGACTATACTTGCATTGCCTCTGCCTTATTTCAGTAACTAAGCCAACATTTAAGTGCTAGCTCTGTGCTGACACTGAATTGGAGGTTAGGGATATAACAATGAGCAAAACAGAAGTGATCCCTGACCTCTTGGAACTTGCATTTGAGTGAAGGAAAGAGACAATAATCACATAATCATCTAAAATTGAAACTGTGCTCTGCAAAGAAGGAGAAGGATACGGTATAATATGCACTTAGAGGGAGATTTGCCCTAGTCAGGTAGGTCTGGAAGGCTTCCCTGAAGAAGGGACCATTCTGCTGAGCTCTGAAGAATGAGTGGGAAATGACAGGGTGGAGAGGTACAACAGAGAATGTCTTCTTTTTGAAAAGGTCGTATGAAGGGAGAGAGCTCAGCTCATTCAAAAACTGCTAGATTGAACAGTAAGAAATCATTGATGTTCAACAGTTTTTGACTTACAAAAGTGGCATTTCGTATAGTTAAACTTGACAAAAGTATGCTAAAGCAGATACAGGACAGAAAGCAAGAGTAGGCTTAGCCTAGGATGATGCTGGGGAGGTAGAGAGTGGCCGCTGACAGAAGGCTTTGTAAGCCATGTTATGGCTCTTGGTCTGGGTCCCAATAGCAACAGGAAGACTCTGAAGATCCACACTGGGTGAAGATGACTCTGGCTGTAGTGTGAACAGCAGGGGTTATTTACACCTAATAGGAAAGAACTGCTGGTGGCCTAGAGCCTTTCTATTCCAAAGAGATGCCTGCAGACAAACAGCTTGGGTATCAGCAAGGAGCCAGTTAGAAATGCAGACCTGCTGAATCAAAATCTGCACAATTATAAGCTCCCAGGTGGTTCATTCACATGCATAGTAATGTCCTGGCTTGGACTACACTGAAGATGGATAGATGGATACAAGGAAATGGGTTCAAGAAATATTTAGAGGGTAAAGGCATATATATTGGTAACAGATTGGCTATGAAGAAGCAGTAAGAGAAAAGAAGGCATGAGATGACTCCTAAATTTCTGACTTGCACAACTGAATGAAGAGAACTTTCTCTGAGATCTGTACACTGTAAAGGACCAGCTTTAGAGGGAATGGTCATGAGCTGAATATGGGGCTTGCTGAGTTTGAGATAATTTTAAAGCATTCAAGTGCAGAATTTGATGCAACAGTTGGATATATGAGGCATAAGTTCTGAGGAGAAATCTGAGCTGGAATTATAAATTTGAGTCATGCACATAGAGGTGAAAGTCAGGCAAGAAAGAAGTAGGAGACGAATGTTTAAGTTAGAGGCAATGATGTGAAGTTCCCAGAGACAAGAGAGAACATCCTTGAATCAAGGAACTGAGAGATCTCATACAGGTTTGAAGTAAAGTGCAGGGATGACTTGATGAGCAAAGAAACACAAAGGTAGAGAAGAGTCAGATCATATTGGGCCCCAGAGATCTTCTTAAGGATTTCAGAGATTAGCCAAATATTGATGAGAACATTGATATGGAAGGATCATACAATCAGATTTACTTTCAAAGGATTATCAAGGCTGTTTGTTGACTAGAGAAAGGACTAAAGGGACCATTTGTTGTTTTCTGGAGGAAGAAGCTATGCACTCAGGCACATGATGCTCTAGAACTTTCTTCTGTTGGCTTCTGAGCCATGACCTCTCCACTTATCCATTTCCACTGCCACTGCCTACGACATTATGTGCACCGAAGAGAGGTGAAATGTTTCCCACCAATGTTGCCCTCCATTTTTAGATCACAAAATAGCACTACCTCTGCGCTACGATTCACAGAGGAATTCTATGAGGTGAAAGGAAACTTTGCTTTCACATGACAACACTTTGAAAATATTATCTAGTTTACCTGTGATGCTTGAGACTTAACTTTCAGAGTCAATATTTAAAGGCATATTTTAAAAATAAAATATAAACAGCTCTTTTTCAATTAATTTCCTTGAAATTAATTAAATGCATAAAATAGACTTCAATTTTTTTGTTATGAAAATCTAACTTTTAACATTTACTCTAAAAAATTAGTTCTATTAAGCCTAAGTATCTGGGGATTTAAAAAATAATAACAAAAATGTGTATCAGTCATGAACTCAAACAGTACCTTGTTCCAAGTTTAATTGGAAAAACTCCTCAGCCAAATGTCAATCATAAATAATAATCTAATCTATCATGTATGGATCTAGAACATAAATGAACTGTAACAGTCTAATTTCTACCTCCCATGTATGGGCATCATCCCATCTTTTCCAGCAACCCAAATTGTTGGAAATACACTCTTCCAAAATATCTACTTCTATCTATGCTTCTCAGTTCTATCACGTCTGGTTTTTCTCACCTGGAAATGAAATCTGGCTGTTTGGGGCCCCTGGGTGGCTCAGTCAGTTAAGCGTCTGACTTTAGCTCAGGTCATGATCTCACGGTTCATGAGTTCAAGCCCTGCATCAGGCTCTGTGCTGACAGCTCAGAGCCTGAAGCCTGCTTCGGATTCTGTCTCCCTCTCTCTCTGCCCCTCCCCTGCTCATGCTTTGTCTCTCTTTCTCTCTCAAAGATAAGTAAACATAAAAGAAAGAAAGGAAGGAAGGAAGGAAGGAAGGAAGGAAGGAAGGAAGGAAGGGAGAAAGAGATCTGGCTGTTTGAATCCAGAGCACAGATCTTTACAGGCACACTGACTCACTTATCCAAACTGGTATTAGATTTTACCAAAAATACAAAGAAACATGCAAGAAAGGGAACACCACAAAGGCCTTCTGGAATATTTGCTGAGGATTGGAGGCAATCCCTAATAAATTATAACTTTTCATTCTCAACAGGTTATTTATTATTGATTTAACTAGAATGTAAGGAAGCCCCTGCTATGCCTGGTGCCCTCCAGCTCCTGAGCAGGCCAGCCAGCTGATACAGAACTGAAAACACAAATAGTAAAACCTGTCTGGATGGCAGCATAGTTATGGGCTCATGCTCTGGAGCCAGAATACCTGGGTTTGAATTCTGACTCCAACATTTATGAACTGTGTAACTCTGGTCAAAACACATACCTTCTCTGTGTCTCAGTTTCCCCAAATGCAAAATGAGGAACTATAGAGTTATTATGAACAATAAGTGACTTAATATTCATAAAGTGTTAGAAGAGTAATGGGACAATGTAAGTCTTTAATTTTTATCTGTTCAAATAACCACAGATTTTCAAAAGGCATCATTAATGATTCTTGAAGTAAAACTTCTCTTCCATCACCTGAGGGTCTTCCCTACCATCATCATGCTCATAAAGCTATAGCTGTAGGTTATAAAGACAGAAAGTTTCTCTAGTCTCGGTAAGATTAGAAAGCACCCATCCCTGGACTCCAGGAAAGGTTCCAGAGGAAATTTGGCCAATCTGAGTCCAGGCTGGCACTTAAAGCCAGTAACTTCAGTGTTTTCTCAAATATGGGATAAGAGAGATGTCTGTGTGTTCCCATTTTCTAGAAGAGCAACAGTTTATGGCTTTAAAGTTTCCTTTAAAATGAAGGCCAAATTGTTCTGATGGTATACAGTGTCATACCCATATAACTTTCTTTATTTAGATGCCACCATTACATAAATGCACGTGCAACCTTCCCTGCCAGCAGTAAAGTGTGCAGAAATTTTGAAAACAGCTTTTCTGCCAGGGTTACCACAATGTCCCATTTATTTTCAGCTCAAGTCTGGGAAAGAAACATGTTAGAGATTTGTGCCAAAAGTGGCTGAACTTGACTTCAGTCAGCCTCCCTTTCATGATTTTTTTTTCAAAGACTAAATGTCAGTGTTTCTCCTAAACCTACTTGGGCAAATTGCCTTTTCTTACAGGACCATGGCCTTCTGGCGGAAATAGTATTACATGGTAAATTGTTCATGTTTGATGTCATTTTTGAAGTAAAATGACCCCAAAGATGAATACATTTACTGCACAGAAACTGTATGATTGGCATATGAAGGAAGATTTCAATATATAAGAAACAGTAATTTCTTGCTCCACAATGATGGGTTACTCTGCCAAGTTCAAAAATTGAATTATTTAGAAAGCATTTGGAAATATTTTCTAACTGTCCATTAGCAAAATCTCAGAAATAACAATTTGTTCTATCCATGAAGGCTTAAGTAATTTTAGAGATCTTTGAGGAACTCCTTCAAACCCAAATTTAAACATTTAAGAAGTAACATGTCAGCTTTAAATGTAATATCAAATATGTTCCAAACTCATTCACTCGATCAGTTTAGTCTAGGAGTGTCCACAGTATTCACTTGGGTTTTTCAGTTTGCTTTGCTTTCATGGTTTGTGTCTTATCTCTATTCTAGTCTCTAACTACCTTTCAAACAGTTTTTTTATATTTACAAAATGAAGGCCAAATCTATACTCGCAAATTGAAGTTGAAAAGTAAAGCACTTTGAGGATAAGTTCAAAGGAAAACTATTTTTCTAGTTACTAGCTTTTTTGAATCATTGACAAGTATTCTCTGATTGTCTATGTTCTCAACTTTTTCTTCATGCTTTGACCCAGACTTCACTAGGTAGACCTGTCCTAAATCCTGGGATATAATAACAAACCTTATCTCATTTAAAATTTCTTATACTAAACAATATTTTCTTGTATTTCCAGTATATACTTCATGTCTTATTCTTTTTTTTTTCTTCATGTCTTGTTCTGAATGCAATATTTACATAAAAAATATTTATGTGAAGGGGTGCCTGGCTGGCTCTGTCAGCTAAGCCTTTGACTTTTGATCACAGCTCAGGTCTTGATCTCTGGGTCATGAGTTCAAGCCCCACGTTGGGCTCCACACTGGGTGTGAAGCCTACTTAAAAAAAAAAAAAAAACTTATGTAGAATCCTGCCTTTTTTTATAACTTAATTTAAAAATAATAAAACATGCCAACTTATCAACATATCACCACAGGTTAAAAATGTAATATTAATATAAAAAAGTGAATATACAGAATGTCCTAAACAACTAGATAATAATTATATCTTTTTGTCTTTTTTATTAGATACATCTCAAAATAACCAGCATCTTCACTTTATTTCACATTCATTTAACCTTAAAAAGTAGATTCCTTTTGGGGGGGCCTAGGTGGCTCAGTCTGTTAAGTGTCTGACTCAGTTTTAGGCTCAGGTCATGATCTTGCATATCTTGAGTTCAGGCCCCGCATCAGGCTTTGCACTGATAGTGAAGAGCCTGCTTGGTATTCTCTCTCTCTCTCTCTCTCTCTCTCTCTCTCTCTCTCTCCCTCTCTCTCTGCCCCTACCCTGCTGGCATTGTCTGTCTCTCTGAAAATAAATAAATAAACTTAAAAAAAAAATAGATTCCTTTTAGAGTCTTTTGGGAAATGGAAATAAATGTGCTTTTTTATTTGAATTTCTAAATTTATAAACCAAAATTCCATCATTTTGCCTTCACTTCAGTGAATTCTAGCTTCCATGTGAGGAAGAGCAAAGGGGGCCCTGACCTCGGGAGTTGGCCTGGCACTGCCAGCTAGGCTGTGCCTTTCTCCTTTTGAACACAAGCAATTTCATAAAACACCAACATCAGCCCAGGCATCCACTGTTTATCAGGACAGAAATAAGAGCACTCCTTGGTCATACCTGAACACAGACATAAACATGAATATGTTCCCCTATCTGGGCTGAATGAGTAATTGCTGCTTTCTCACCAATAGCTTTGCTCTCTCTAGTCTTCACTCCTACTAAGTAGGTTTTACTCAGACACTCAACTGTAGGATTACCCTCCACTTCCTGGCATTATCCAATCCAGAGCAAAGCCCTGCCTCCATGAACTCTCCCCAAATCCTCTAGTCATTTCTCACACCCTCTTACTGAGATGCCTGCCATCTCCACAGTGTGCATTCTCCCTCACTGAAACAGGTCTATAAACACAGCTTATTCAACTCCAAATGTACTGGTGTTGGACTAAAGGGCATTAACACAAGTAAGATGTAAGTTCCAAAACGTGTTTTAAAACACTTTCACTTCAGGTAGAAGGTAATTTTCAATAGTTATATTGTGTGCAGAAATTCCAAGTCCCATGTAAGAATTCTTCTAACCAATTTATGGTGGTTTAATGAAAATTTGAGTTTTTTATAATCCTTTACTAAAGAGAGAGAGAGAGAGAGAGAGAGAGAGAGAGAGAGAGAGACAACCAGGCCCTCATACTAGTCAGTCATTTTTACCTTTGTTGAGATTTCTGTGGGACATTCCCAACACAAATGTGGGCAAGGATGAGGGTAAGGGTGAGCCCACGTGGACTATTTAGAAGTCTGAGAGGCTGCCTCCAGTATTCTCTAGGAGAGAAAGGATCGGTCTGGCTGACCATGATCCTAATGCACAACTGTGTGGTGAGGGCAGGGGGTAGGCAGACGCATGCCATTTGGCCTAACTTTGGTACATAGTAAGTATGAAGTAAAAATTACTTTTTTTCCTCCTTCCCTCCCTCCCTTCTTCCCTCTCTGCATCCTTCCTTATTTCCTTTCTCAATTTTTTTGTTCCTTTCCCCTCTTCTTCCTTCTCTCATTTTCCCACTTCCTTTCTCTTTTCCTTTCCCTTACAGTTCAGGGAATGAATGCTAGTGAAACACTCTCAAGTTTTGTTTTCAGGAAAAAAAAAACCCAAGACATTGTTCATTTCATAAAACAATACATGAATGTAGTGATTTGGGTATAGAATAGCTGAATGATCTTTCATCCCTTAAAGGAAAATTTATATATATTGGAAGATTTCCAATTGGCTTGATCTTATAACTTTCTGACAAAAAAAAAAAAAGTCCAGTTCACTATAAGTAACCTCCCTCCCCTAGATTCCTCCCTTTCTTCAACAAACACACTGGTCCCTTTCCCTCAGAGCAGTGTAAATTGTTCTGCAGCACAAAGGGAGGTGATAAGATTCAAAAAGTCAAAGAAAGTGAAGTGTCCCCCAGTTCTTTCTTTGCAGGCTAGACTCAGGCTTTTTGAAAACACCCCTGTGCTGCGCTTCAGATAAGAGTGCTGAACCCATACTTTCATCAGCAAGGCACAGAGCAGCCTCCCCTGTCTGTGTCCTTCCTCAGGGCTCAGATTTCATTCTGTGCCAGGACTCATACATCACACTCAATTGTGTGTCTCCAGAGCCAACTGAGGAAAGTGCAGAAAAACTACTGTTAACTAGGGAGTAATTACATTTGGCCTAAATTAATTATTGGTCACTCAGGACTGGTGAGCAAGGGCCACACAGATGGCCTCTGACTTGGTTCCCACCTTTGAGGAAAGAAATATTCCAATTTGGTGCACATGACCGCATAAGATAACAAGAGGCAGGTTATTTCTGGTCTACTGGTCTTGGATTTACCATATTTGCTAATATGACATGGGCTTATTTGTGTTAACACTGTAGGTACATTGTATTTTTTTTGGAAAAACATGAATGATAGTCACTTGGGACAGGGGTCATTTCACGGCAGTCAGCATTAGGCCCAGCAAAGTTAAGCCAGGGACCTTTAAAATGCAATTCAGTCAAAAGAACAGGTCATGGATCAATGAGCAGGTGATGGAAGGTGTTCGTGAGGAATTTAGATTAGCGTGAAATTCAAACAAACCACAAGAAACAGGGAAGAGAGAAAGCAGAGCAACCTGGAGATCAGGAAACCACTGTCGCAGCAAGGTAAAGAGGAAGACACTGATAATCCCGGGATTTTATGCCCCATGCAGGTAAGGACTATGATTTCTCATTTATTCTGTATCCCCAGAGGCCAGTGCAGTGGGCAGACACCACATGATAATGAGGTTTCATTAAATTAATCAGTCAATGTGATCTGCTGTTCATTTGTGAATCCATGCTCTTGTTAGAGATCAACATAGAGTGAATTCAGTTGAACAAATACAGCATCTACTATGTGTCAGGCACTGTGCTAGATGCTAGAAAAATATAAGCCATGGCTCCTATTCTCAAGGAATTTACAGTGTAGTGTCTGAGGCAGACACTAGCCACTGTCGTAGGTGTAGTAATAGAAATATGAAGATGGTACACAAGTAGAACAAAGAAATTACTAATTTCTGTCAGGGCAGAACTTCCCAGAAGCAGTTATAAAGTATAGATAGGAATCTATCAGATTGGGCAAAATGGGGAAAGCACAGGAGGAAAAAGAAATAGCATCTGTGAAGGCAGAGAGAAATAAGCCACATAGCTCAGAGAAGAGGTCATTGGTTCATTATTGCTGCAGAAAACTGGAGAGCGGCTCATGGGCCGGATCAGCCAGGGCTGTGAATACCAGTGCAAGGAGGTTGAGCCTGGGCCTGGGGAGTGGAGAACCCTAGGAAAGTTGAAAACAGAGAAGTGTCAGATTTGCATTTTAATAAGACAGTTCACCTAGTAGATAAAGAAAAGGCTGCAGAGGGAGAAGATTGGAAACAGGAAGGTCAGGAATGAACACAGAAGTCAATATAACAGATGGAAAGATACAGAACTAAGACAATGATAATGAAAGTGACCAGGAAGAGCTACCTTTAAGAGACATTTGAGAGATGTGATAGCTAAGACCTGATGTCTAGTTGGATATGTCCAGGGATGAAGAACGTAAAGATTATAAATATCTTTGCATTTTAGGCTTGTGAGACTACGTAGATGTTAAATTACCAACGGGGTCACAGAAAATCAGGTAAAATAGTTGTGCAGGTGGGGGAAATGGGAAAATAGAAAGTTGTTCCAGGAGATGTTGATTTTGACTACTCATTCATGGGACGTTTAGGTGAAAAATTTTAATAGGCAATTAGATTTTAAGGCAAGGTCTATGTTAGAAACACAATTTTCAGGAGGATGGATGTAATCATCCAGGAATAGATACAGATTGAGAAAAGAAAAAATAGGAAAGATAAATCTTGGTGAAAACTTATATTTAAGTGAAGAAAGAAGAATTAGTGAAGAAGACCAAGATGGAACAAAGGCTGGAAGGGGGTGCAGTATGGAGTGGCAGATGCTTAGGGAAGGAAGAATTTCAAGGAGAAAGAAGTGGTGAAATGAAGGCTGAAGAGGATAGAAAAACCCAAGTAAGAACTGAATGTAGTTTATCGTATTCAACAATTATGGAGCAATAGGATTATACAAGAGACAAGATTAATGGCCACTTCGAATATAAAGACACATTAACTTGCATAGTATATTATTTTTGAAGAAGCTTGACTGAAGAGGAAAACAGAGGAATAGGGCTTTAGCGAGAGGGGGTTAATGTTTCATAGAAAACTTTTTGTTTGTTTTTCAATGAAAGAGAAACAAACCTGTTTGTAGAGTGAAAGCAGAAGAGAGGAAATAATAAAGCAATATTCTAGAGATGGGGAGAAGAAGGAGAGCATTGATTTTTTAACTGCTTTGATAGGGAAGAGTTTTTTCTCCTCTGAGCCTCAGAGTGATGGGGTGCATTTGAATGCATTTCCATTTGATGATAATGTAAATCAAAAATAAACAAAAAAATCATACTAGTATTTTCATAATTATCATAGTGTTCAAAGTGACCCAGAGCCATTTTCATTCTCATCAAGGGTGTCTTTTTCAAAAAGTTTCTTTGAATACAATACAGTGAAAATCCAAAAATTTTCATCCTTTCTCCTTTATCACAAACTCAAAATATAATTTTTATATTGCATATTCTAAAAATAATACACTGGTAAGTAAAAGTCAAGCTAGTGGGAGCATCTATATTTCAGACTTTTTGAATTAATTAATTCTAGCCATGCTAGAATTTAATTTATCTATTTTAGTAATTAGCATGGGTTCTTATAAAATTATTTTGCAATTATTAGTCACTGATCATAAATTACACTAAATTGCTAAATTCACTGACCAGTCATCCACCTGAGAAACGTTATGTAGACCTAAGCTCAGAGGCCATGGGTACTTGTACCATAGGAAAGCCCAATTCCTCAATATCTGTATAACCACTCAAAATCTGTATAGATCACTTTTGCTAATGCCAGTGGACACCATAATCATATAGCTAACTTTCAAAGGAAGAAATCTAAGTCATCACTGACCTGTTGAGATTTTGATTAGGATTGTTTTGCATCTAAAAATCAACATTAGGAAAATTAGTATCTTTATAATATTTAGTATTCAAATCCATATATATGGTGTATTCCTCCATAAATCAAGGTCTTTTAAAAGTATCTCTTAATTATATTTATAGTTTCTTTATAGAGGTTTTACACATTTTTATTAGATTTGTTCTCACATGTTTGGTGTTTTGATATTATAAACAATGTGGTTTATTTTTGTTAAATGACATTGTTACATAACATTTATAAATAAATGTGTGTGTTATAAATGGTATATAATATTTTTGTTATATAACTTGTATATAAAAATTCTAAATACATTTTTTCATGCTAATGCATTATCTGATATTATTTTGCATTTTCCACCTATGAAATCACATTGGGGACATGTAATGACAGCTTTAATTCTTTCCTTTTAGTGCTAATAACTACTCTTTATTTCTTTGCTTAACTGTGTCATCTAAGAACTTCTAGTACAGGGGTGCCTGGTTAGTTTGGTCGGTTAAGTGTCTGACTTCAGCTCAGGTCATGATCTCACCATTCACGAGTTCAAGCCCCACGTCAGGCTCTGGGCTGATAGCTCAGAGTCTGGTGTCTGCTTCAGATTCTGTGTCTCCCTCTCTCTCTGCCCCTCCCCTGCTCACAATCTGTCTCTCTTTCTCTCTCTCAAAAGTAAATAAACATTAAAAAAACATTAAAAAAAAGAACTTCTAGTACAATGTTGAATAGAAGCAGTGATAATGAGCATCCTTATTTCAAGATATTCTATTTCACTTATATCTGCCATAGGTTTTTATGTTATATATTTATTTCTACGTTTTAAGAAAGTATAGTATACATACTGAAAAGTGCACATGAGTTGACATTGTACTGATTTTTCAAAAACAGAACAATTCATACCTAGCTGCCATATTAAAAAACAGAACATTACCAACCCTTCATGAGCCCCCTTTCTACTCTTCCAAGGCTTACATGCCCTCATGGCTTTATTATTATAAGTATAGCCCACAATCAAGGGGAGAAGAATTAGAACCTGCCTCATGAAGAGAGGGGTATCACAAAATTTGTAGACATTTTTTAAACTGCCACAGTGTGTCCCTTCATTTACTAGGTCTGTAATTTCTCTCAGCAATGTTTTTTAACTTCCAGTGTATAAACTTTCAAATTTTTTGAGACTTGGGTAAATCCTTTTTGTTTTACTTCCTCCCCCCTGTTTTTTTATTGGTAGTATATAAAAATAAAATTATTTTTATATTTTGAGCTCATATTCTATGACCGTGTTAAATGCATTTTATGATTATAGTAGCTTCTCTGTAGATTCCTTAAGATTCTCTAAGTACACAATTATATTGGTCTACAAATAAATAAATGTTCTGTATCATTCATAGTAGAATCAGGAAACAGAAACCATGCCATTTATTTTATTAATTTACTCTATGTATTGCAGATCTAAAATGGTTTAAAAAAAAGAACACTAATATATGATAGAGATAACAGTAGCAGGAGATAGATATCACACTCAAGACTTGAGTGAATGAACAAAAGAGGTTAGAATTCATAAACTGGAAAAGCTTAGAGTAGGGACCCCAAGATGTTGAAGTTCAAACCTCTGGAAAAGAAGTGCTGCTCAGTTGGTACAAATGTCTCTGAGTTCAAAGGAGGGCTTCCACTGGTCTGCAACACACCCCCCCCCCCCCCACCCGCCCCCAGCTCTGATGTCTCTGAGAGAGCACAAGGAGGCTAGTTCTTTCAAGTGTTGGAAAAACTACAAACTGGACTTGAATGAACTGCGACATTTGGTGTCAAGAAGTGGGTTTGGGGAGCCATGGACAGGAAACAGAAGCAAACAGGAAGTTCACATAAAGCAAACAGGAATAAACAAGTTTCTTCTCCAGTATTATCCTCTAGATTCATTCATAGCACTTGCCTCCCTAGATTCATAGCACCCTCTATTAGCTCTGTTAGAAGCATTTAACAGGTTGCCATTTGGCAAAGAGAAATGTGGAGAATCTCCAGTGTTACAGGGAGAATATATAACAATGGGTTTAAAGCTGAGCAATACTACCTTAATACATGCACAGAGAAACCAGAATAAATTGGGGGACCTCAAACTTAACAGGAATTGGTCCCCTAGGGACATTTGTCAAAGTGTAAACCATCTCTAAAGCAGACAGAGCTTTCAACACTATTATAGGCTAAGGATTAGAATTTAGGATCTTAGTCTCTTAGTTGATAATTTGGAATGGCCAGGAGCACACCAAAAGTAGACTGACTACTACTATATCTGCAATCCAACCCTGACTTACACATCCCTGTTTTATAATGAGAATCATATAGACTGCCAGAGAGAAGAGTGACCCAGTTATCTGAGATATCTACACTTTTGCATATATTCTGCTGGCATTCAAATAAAATTAAGAGACTTGCCAAAGAGGTGGAAGAGGAGGGGAATAAGGAGAAGGAGGGGAGGAGGAGGCCTCATAACCAAAAAACAATAGAAACAAACAAACAATAATAACCAAATCAAAGCAAAGATGATTCAAATATTGAAGTTATCTGATAAGGACTTCAAAATAACTATTATAAATATATTCCAGAAAATAGAAGAAAACATAGATAGAATGAATAGATAGATAAAAGTAACCAGAGAAGTGGACATATTATTTTCAAAAGCATCAAATAGACATTCTAGGTCTGAAAATATAATGCCTAAATTAACACATCATTAGATGGGCTTAGCAGTGGACTAGACACAGCAGAAGAAAGGATTAATAAACTGGAAGAAAGCTTAATAAAACAAATACCCAAACTAAAGCACAGAGAAAAAATAATGAAAAACACAGAAAGAATAGTAGAGATATATGTGAAAAAGATGAAAATATATATGTATGTATATATACACATATGTATATGTATATATATAATAGGAGTTTTCCCAAACATATGTAATTTCTCAACTCATAAGTTTAAGAAGTGGAATATAACATGATACTTATAATAATATAATTTATATACATACATATTATATATGATAATAATAATTATTATTATTGATAATCAATATATTCAATATATTATTATTGATAATATATTAATACATATATTATATATATTTATATATATTTATATATTATATCAATATATTATTATTGATAATCAATATTATTATTGATAATGATAATGATAATGATAATTATTATTGTCATATAAATGGAATAACATTACATACATCATAATAAGATTGCTAAAAACCAAAGACCATGAGAGGATTCTTAAAAGCAACCAGAAAAAAACCCCACACTACCTCCAAAGGAGCAACAATAAATGAGAACTGACCTCCAAAAAATATAGGAAGATAGAAGGCAATGAAATGACACCTTTACAATACTGAAAACAACCCTCCAATCTAGAATTCTATATCCAGAACAAGTATCTTCAACAATGAAAGTAAATTAAGGGGAGGAGCCAAGATGGCAGAACAGCATGGAAGTTTTTTGTGTGTCTCGCATCCATGAAATACAGCCAGACCAACACTAAACCATCCTACACACCTAGAAAAATGATTGGAGGATTAACACAACAATCTGCACAGCCTGAACCACAGAATTCAGCAGGTATGCGGCAGGGAGAGGTGAACTTGGGGAGAGAGAAGCCAACGGTGGGCAGGGAGCCACTTTTGCAGGCAGAGAGAGGATGGAGACTGGGGGCGGGGAGTATACGGGAAAAGCACCCCTCCCCAAAAGCAGCTGGAGAGAAAGTGGAAAATTGGAAACAGCCACAGGGACTAAACTAAAAAGGGAGTAAGGGGAAAGGAGAAAGGAGAGGGTTTAAATTCCATCAAGACTGTAAGCAAGGGGAGTGCAAAGTCTGCAGCTCCACAGCTCGATACCTGGCGGTGCTCTGGTGGGAAGGGCGAGTCCCTAGGAACAGAGTGGGGTCCAGGAGGTTCTCAGGCCACAGGAGGAAAAGCGGTTCCACAGCTGGAAGGACATTTGTTAGAGACTGTTGAAGCCATGTGGTCCCAGAAGACCCCAGAAAATGGTGACATACTGGAGCAAGGTGGTTAAGGGTGAAGCCTGGTGCCATATGTGTGTTGTGATTTTTCCATAATCCCTGAGAAGCTGCTGCTACACTATCTCATGAACTTTTTCTGGGGCGCGCTGGCACTTGGCTGCAGTCTCGGGGTACCAGCAGCAGCAATGTCCAGCAAGAGTTCCTGGGTGCAGCCGACATTCGGCTATTGCTCATTCGGCCATTGCTTGGTGAGACCCTCCTGCAGAGGGGCAGAATGGGTCAAAGCCGCAGTCCTTCAGAAGTAAGGGGCCTGGGAAAACAGCTGCATCTGAGACAAACCTCAGGAGAGAGGTACTGCCTGGAACTTGGTCACGGACAGTGAAGAAGTGGGGAGTGGACGAAAGCTCAAGACAAAGGACAGGTGCAAGTGCTGATCGGGGAGAACAGAGTTCAGATACTAGAGACTGGGTAGCTGGGTGGCGCCATTTTCACTGCTCCTGCGCATGCGCATACGCACCTACCAGTGCCACAACACTCCACCCCAGTAGGCTAGCAGCACCATCTAGTGGAGAATGGAGCCGTTACACTGAGCCCTGCCACACTGGGCCAAATTCAGTCTTCAAGAACACAACTATCACTGCCTACTTAGTTTATGGACTATAAAGCGCTACATTGTCTGACTTCTAGGAGAAAACAAAGTAATTTCAGTCCTATCTCAATCTGGTAGCAGGTCCATCTATTCAATTTCTTTCTTTTTCTTCTCACTTTAACACAACTTTTCTTTTTCTCCAATACAGAAAGAGAAAAAATTCATTTTTATTTTCAATTTTTATTACAAATGTTTTTCTTTAATTTTTTTACTATATATTTTTACTTTTGTGTAATTTTTTTCAAATTCTATATTACTTTCATCATTTTACTTTAGTCTTCTTCATTGTATTAACCTTTTCAAATTTTCAATTTCCTTTTATTCTTTTTTCTTTTTTCTTTTCCTTTTTTCTCTTTTTCGTTTGTTTTCTTTTTCTTGAATGCAAAAAGAGAAAAACTTCATTTTTACTTTCAATTTCTATTAAAAATATTTTCTTTAATTATTTTTCTATATTTTTTACTTCTGTGTAATTTTTTTCAAATTCTATTTTACTTCCATCATTTTATTTTAGTCTACTACAGTGTATTAATTTTCAAATTTTCAAATGATTTCTTTTTTCTCTTCTTTTCTCTTTTGTTTCCTTTCTTTTTCTTGAATACAGAAAGAGAAAAAATTCATTTTTATTTTTAATTTTTATAAAAAACTATTTTTCTTTAATTTTTTTCTAGTATATTCTTTACTTTTGTGTAAATTTTTTCAAATTCTATTTTACTCCCATCATCTCATTTTAGTCTACTTCAGTGTATTCATTTTTTCAAATTCTCAAACGATTTCAGTTTTTTTTTCCTTTAATCTGTCAAACCACTTTCAACACCCAGACCAAAACACACCTAGGATCTAGCATCATTTATTTGATTTGTGTGTATGTGTGTGCGTTTAATTTTTTAATTTTAATATTTTTTTAATTTTAATTTTTTTAATTTTAATTTTTCTACCTCATTAATTCCTTTTCTCTCTTCAAAATGACAAAATGAAGGAATTCACCCCAAAAGGAAGAGCATGGAGAAATGACAGCCAGGGATTTAACCAACACAGACACAAGCAAGATGTCTGAACCAGAATTTAGAATCATGATAATAAGAATACTAGCTGGAGTCAAAAATAGATTAGAATTCTTTTCTGCAGAGATAAAAGAAGTAAAAAATAGAATGAAATTAAAAATGCTATAACTGAGCTGCAATCACGGATGGATGCAGAGTTGACAAGGATGGATGAGGCAGAACAGAGAATTAGTGATATAGAGGACAAACTTATAGAAAATAATGAAACAGAAAAAAAGGGGGAGATTAAGACAAAAGAGCACTATTTAAGAATTAGAGAAATCAGTGACTCATTAAAAAAACAACATCAGAATCATAGGGGTCCCAGGAGGAAGAGAGAGAAATAGGGGTAGAAGGGTTATGTGAGCAAATCACAGCAGAAAACATTCCTAACCTGGGGAAAGACACAGACATCAAAATCCAGGAAGCACAGAAGACCCCCATCAGATTCAACAAAACCCGACCATCAACAAGGCATATCATAGTCAAATTCACAAAATACTCAGGCAAGGAGAGAATCATGAAATCAGCAAGGGAAAAAAAGTCCCCAACCTACAAGGGAAGACAGATCAGGTTTGCAGCAGACCTATCCACAGAACCGTGGCAGGCCAGAAAGGATGGCAGGATATATTCAATGTGCTGAATCAGAAAAATATGCAGCCAAGAATTCTTTATCCAGCAAATCTGTCATTCAAAATAGAAAACACAAAAAGTTTCCCAGACAAACAAAAATTAAAGGAGTTTGTGGGGCGCCTGGGTGGCTCAGTCAGTTAAGCATCAGACTTTGGCTCAAGTCATGTATATATATATATATATATATATATATATATATATCAAAAGCAACAAAGATTCGAAAGGACCAGAGAACACCACCAGAAACTCCAACTCTACAAGCATCATAATGGGAATAAATTCATATCTTTCAGTACTCACTTTAGAAGAAAGTATATTCTGTTGCTTTGGGAAGCAGAGTTCTAAATATATCTGTCAAGTCCATCTGATCCAATGTATCATTCAGGGCCCTTGTTTCTTTATTGACCATGTTTCTAGATGATCTATCCATTTCTGTAAGTGGGCTGTTAAAGTCCCCTGCAATTACCACATTCTTATCAATAAGGTTGCTTGTGTTTGTGAGTAATTGTTTTATATATTTGGGGGCTCCGGTATTCGGCACATAGACATTTATAATTGTTAGCTCTTCCTGATGGATAGACCCTGTAATTATTATATAATGTCCTTCTTCATCTCTTGTTATAGCCTTTAATTTAAAGTCTAGTTTGTCTGATATAAGTATGGCTACTCCAGCTTTCTTTTGACTTCCAGTGGCATGATAAATAGTTCTCCATCCCCTCACTCTCAACCTGAAGGTGTCCTCAGGTCTAAAATGAGTCTCTTGTAGACAGCAAATAGATGGGTCTTGTTTTTTTAATCCATTCTAATACCCTATGTCTTTTGGTTGGTGCATTTAGTCCATTTACATTCAGTGTTATTATAGAAAGATGTGGGTTTAGGGTCATTGTGATGTCTGTAGGTTTCATGCTTGTAGCGATGTCTCTGGTACTTTGTCTCACAGGATCCCCCTTAGGATCTCTTGTAGGGCTGGTTTAGTGGTGACGAATTCCTTCAGTTTTTGTTTGGGAAGACCTTTATCTCTCCTTCTATTCTAAATGACAGACTTGCTGGATAAAGGATTCTCGGCTGCATATTTTTTCTGTTCACCACATTGAAGATATATTGATCAAGATTGTGAAACAACAAATTTCTGTTGTCTTAAGCCATAAAGTATACAGTAATTTGTGATGCAGTCACAGGGAACTAATACACTCCATGCCTTTTAAATTAATTGAATCTATTGACAAAAACCTCACAAAGAAAATGCCAGGATCAAATTGCTTCACTAATGAATTCTTCCAGATATTTCAGGAAGAAATAATACAAATTCTTACAGATACTATAAAGAGAAAATGAGTATTTCCAAATTCATCTTATAGGACCAGCATAACCTTGATACTAAAACTTCAGGAGGACAATAATATATAGGAAAAATAGAAACCAGGCTTTCTGATGAACCTAGATACAAAATCATAAATTAAACTTAATAAATCAAACTAGGGTTTATTCTAGGGATATAAGCTAATTTTAAAATGTGCATATTTAATTTATATACAGAGTTTAACAATAGTTAAAACTAGGGGCGCCTGGGTGGCTCAGTCAGTTGAGCATCTGACTCTCGATTTAAGCTCAGGTCATGATCTCATGGTTCATGAGTTCAAGCCCTGCATCAGGCTCTGCACTGACAGTGTGGAGCCTACTTGGGATTCTCTCTCTCCCTCTCTCTCTCTGCCCCTCCCCTGCTTGCTCTTTCTCTCAAAATAAATAAATAAACACTTAAAAAATAGATAAAACTAATCTGTACATTTAAAAATGAGGATAATTTTTATATTTGTACTGATAAAAACAGTGTATGTAGGGCTTCTGGTGTTGTTTTGATAATGTCCTGTTTCTTGACCTGGGTGTTGATAACAAAGGTGTGTCGTTTTGTAAAAATTTGTCAAGATGGTCCTTCATGATTTGTGTACTTTTTGTGTGTACGTTATAAAACTCTTACATTAAAAACCTTTCATCAGAAGATGTCAGAGTCAAGTTATTAAATAAGAATTTGGGAAACCATTTAGCATTTTTAATAGAATATTATAGATGAAATGCAATGTAGGACAGTGAACTGCCTATTTATGACTGTACCATAGAACATAAAATATTTAAAAGTTTAGTTATTTGAATTTATAACTTAAAGCACAGGTTGGAAAACTAGTCAGCTTCTGTACTTGCTGTGAAAGAATCCTTATTTCTTATAGCTGTATGACTGAGATTTCTAATAACTAAGGCCTTACATACTCCAGGGACCAATACAATACTGATGAATTTACAACATTGCTTTGCCTCTCATGTTAAAGTTGGGGTATTGATCCACACATAATGGAACTCTGAGGATTGGTTTTAGGACATTTGGATAGATATTGGTGAAACTGTGTAACTTGAATCACCAAATACCACCAACATTCCTTCTCACTAGGAGAGCTTTTCCTCTACTGTCTAAAGTCACTAGCCTCTTCTTGTCTGAAGAATATTAAAGACACTCACTGGAGTCATTTTCTCGCAGGTGAAAGCTGACTGTTCTAAAGACCTCCCACCACCTTTCACTGCTTTCAGACCTAGTCTCTAACAGATTTCTTGGTTGGTTAGTTGAAAACTAGAATCCATGAAGGCCTATGTTAAATAAATAAAAGGTGAAATCCTACAGCTTCCATGATAAGCTATAGAAAAATAAAACAATAAGCATAGGTAGGTAAGAATGCTGGAGATTTATTAAGTGTAACCTGGTCACCCATCCCTAATTATGTTCCTTAGTAGGTTCAGCAGACATTCCTTTCACCAAGACTTTGAAAAAATAACACTAGAAAAAGGAGACCTGGCATCTTTGATAGGCTCTATATGGATCCTTCTTGGCTAGCTGTGGATGACTGTGTCAGATACTGACATTGGAAAAGTTCCCCCTGACTTATTTGGGGCTAATTGGATCCTTTCTTCAATGAGGTCGGCAGTAATTAACCACAAGAAACATGGTGTGCATGGTAACTGTAATGGGTAGTAGGGCTGAAGTAACAATCAGAATAGTTTGATTCAGAGAAAGCATTGGTAACGGTTAATTGGTTATGATATTTCTATGACTGAGATAGGTGGACAGCCTATGCAAATATTACTTAATATAAATAAGTAGTAAAGACTCTAAGTCTGGTGAATAGTCTGTATCACCACAATAGAAAGCCATAATCTCATTCAATCCTCAGACCTGAGCCAATTCACAGACCCAGAAACTTTTGAATGAAGGGAAGGCAGAGTCTTAAAGAAGGACTCAGCTACATTCCCATAAGTTTATATCATGAATCTCCTCCTCTCCTTTCTCAAAACGAGTTGTAACTATTTACCCAGGTCACCTGTCATTGGAATAACAGACATTTTCAGGCTTTCAGTAAATATTGGATACCGGGTTTGAACTGCTGCTAATTCTTAGGGGTCCAAGATCACACAATGGTCTAGCAGTCATAAAAGTGAAGTAACAAATGGAGTTTTGACCTAGGTCTGTCCAGAGGGTCCTGAACCCACCCCAAAGATATTTTCTCAGTGCCTGAATTCCCAACTGGAGGAGACATACCCAGCTATGCGTGGAATGCTCATATTGGTTCCTATACAAGCAAAGAAATGGCTACTCTGGGAGGAAGGATTAGCTAGAAGCCTCGAAAGCTGCTTCTCCCTAACAAAAAGATAAAAAATACTGAATCAAATTAATATAACATTCCTCAAGAACTTTGAGAAATCATTGCATCATCAAAGATTTCAAAGATGCAAATCTAGCTCTGTTTTCCTATTACTTGGAGTAGTTTGTGTCCCTTTTAGTCAACACTGGTTGAAATCCTGGCTGTTATTCCTTGTTTCCAGGCTTGGAACCCAGCAGACATATCGCTTATCCACTCTATGTTTGGACATTGTTCCATGTCTGGTCTACAGTGATACTGTAGAGTTTGACTATGCATTTTTTTATTGTCTTTTTCAAAGTTCACCTATCATTGCTATGTTTGGAGCAAAAAGAGATTAATCAACACTTGAATTTACTGTGATATCTTAACTTGACATCACCAACCTGATGTCATCAGGTTTGTCATAAAATCATTAACCAGGGCAAAAATGTACTAATTTGCAAACTGGGGTGAATAAAAACCAGTGCATAATTTTTATAACTGTATTTTCAGAGGACACTGTCCTCTTATTCTATAGCATTTTTGTGTTTACCAGGATATAGCCATAAATGCAGGACTATTCTCATTTTTAAAATGATACTGGAGGAGTGCCTGGGTGGCTCAGTTGGTTAAGCATCTGACTTTGGCTCAGGTCAGGATCTCACGGTTGATGAATTTGAGCCATGTGTCAGTCTCTGTGCTGACAGCTTAGATGCTGGAGCCTGCTTCAGATTCTGTGTCTCCCTCTCTCTCTGCCCCTCCCTGCTTATGCTCTGTTTCTCTCTCAAAAGTAAAATATTAAAAAAAAATTTTAATGATACTGGAAAGAATACATTTTGTAGTATAAACCATAAATAGCTTTTACATGAGTGAAATAGCCTGAGTGAACACATTCTTGATAGTTGCAGGAGCTTTTTATTGCAAATAGATTCTGGCGATGTGGAAATTCTTATGACAAATGTAGAAATTCTTTTCCTGTTGGAGATTTTTAAGTTTTGTTCTGCTGCTTATTTTGAATGTTCCTAGGCATAATTTAGTGAATTAAATTGTTTAAGACTAAGTTCCCAAGTTAATGTGCCTAAATTATCCTAAGTTGGGACTAGGAATCAAGTATTTTTGCTCTATTGTGCCAACCTACATTCTAGAATAACAGGTAATTTGGGACTCTAACTGGAGCATTTTAGTTCTGAGCACTTAGTTCTGAAGTTTTCTGAAATGGAGCCTCTCAAGAATAAGAACTACTTTTCTTGTTTTCTCACATTGCATTTCACTGGATTTAATACCCAGTAATCACACAGAAGATGCTTTACGATAAGTGATAAGATATAATTATATATATAAAGGGTTTAGGTGTAAGTCAAACAAAAAGTAGAATTGGGTTCATTAATTTGGTTCAGGAATAATGAAAATGCATGATCCACAATATGTGCTAATAATATGGCACACAGTAAGTATTTAATACATGCTTATTATTAAAAATAGGGAAAAGTCAAGTAAAATTTTCTTTGGCTTAAAATAACCAATGAATAAGTCATGCATGATATAGATGCTATCATTGAAAGAAATAATAAATGCATAATTTTGTATATGTAGTGAAATGTTTCCTCTTTTATGTTTTGTTTGTTTCCAAAGGAAGAGTTTCTATTGGAGTGAAATAGTTGGATCAATCCCAAATGACTTTTAGAAAAATAGTTCCAAAACATATACTGGCCTTTCGGGAAAATCTTTACTTTCTCTATTCTGTGATTAAGCCTGGACTTACTGGACATCAGACAAAGAGATAACATTGCAATTATTTGTTTAATTTAGAGTATATGAACAACTAAGAAAGACATTTCAAGTCAGTTTAAGCTATATTAACAGCTAAATCTGAAGTTTGCTTCAAAATGTGTTTTGTGCACTTCAAAAAAACTTTATGAGCCTTTCTTTAGCTTTAAAATTATTATCTGGTTTATTAAAGTTACAAATCCAAAATCTAGTTTTTCCTTAAGTTTTTAAGTTTAGTTTGCAATCTTATTATTTTATTTACAAGTCCAGTAAATGTTCAGCAGTCACTTTTAAGATACTTTAAGTTATTTATAAAGTTGGTAATAAGATTTCTTTAAATATATTAAATGCATTTCATACATTTAATATATTTGATTTCTTTTTTGAGGGAGAGTTCAATTATCTAACCTAGCAAGCAAAACTTTCCCAAGTACTGACATAACTCACATAATTAATGATTTAAATTTATAGAACTGATGAGAATTACTTTCTCTTAAATAATATACTATATAAACTTAGTAAGATTTCCACTTAAAATCACAGGTCCAAAGCAGTTACTCAATTATTCATTGTAAATTGAAAATTTTTAAAACCGACCTGTTTACTCTGGTAGGTAACATTCTCTTACATATTTCAAGTATATAAATATTTAAATATGCACATCTTTTAAACATAAAAAGGCTAATACTGTGTATTTGATTCTTTTAAACATTTTTATACTTGATTACAAATCATCTTTAACTTAAATGATTCCAACCTACTAAGAAAACAATGAGGTTTTACCAAGTAAATTTTGAGGAGTCCCTTCTTACCCAGTTGAGGTTGTAGAATGACCAGAAATGCTACACCATGGGTTTATGGCAGGGACTTCATAACGTGACTCAAGTTGTTCTTGTACCTTTGTTGTCTTCATCCATGATAAACTCGGGGAAGGTTGTTTATTTAATTCTTAAATTTAAATGGACTTTTTAAATCCATTATTGTTTCACTTTCTGTCTATAGGACTATAAAAGTGAGATCCAATGGACATGTGGAAATTTCTCATGCCTTAGATGAATCATGACTTCCAAGGCCTTTCATTTTTATTTAGTGTTCATTTATTTTTGAGAGAGAAAGACGGAACATGAGCTGGGAAGGGGCAGAGAGAGAAGGAGACACAGAATCTGAAGCAGGCTCCAGGCTCTGAGCTGTCAACAGAGCCAGATGGCCCTATGTGCGGCTTGAATTCATGAACCACAAGAGCATGACCTGAGCCAAAGTCGGACACTTAACCGACTGAGCCACCCAGGCGCCTCCCCCCTCCCCAAGGCCTTTCAATGATGACAATAGCATCAAACCATCCTTGTCCCATATGCAAACCTTCTCTGATGGGATAGGGGATTGTGTTGGTTAAGCCTATTTCCTACATACTCAGAGTGAGAACTCTGCTCCACTGAGATACATGCATTTGGAATCACATAGAGAATTGCATCTCCAGCCACCACTGGGCCTTCTTACACACTTGTCTTCAACAGGAACCTGAGCTGTTTGTAATCATTTAGTCTAATCATTTAGTCTAATTTGTTCAGAGCTGTTTTGTAATCATTTAGTCTAATTTGTTTTACGGAAGATAAAATGAAACTAAGCAGGGAAAGTATCCAGTAGACACAGTTAGTTACAGGTAAAGCCAATACTTTCTTCATACATTCCTGAGTCTAGCTCCACGTTCTCGCCTAGCAAAGCTTTGGACAAACTTAAGATGTTCAGAGAGTCAAGAACTACAAGACAGAGAGGCAGGCATGGAATCGCTTCTGGGTCAGAAAGAGGACACTGTCCCACCTCCAGATCAGCTGGCTCCTTAAGCATGGAAGCTGAAGGACGGCCTGATCCCATCACCTCGCAGCATCTCTGCTCAGCTCCACTGCTCATGAGCCTCTTTATCCAAAATGAGACCCTCAGAGCTATTCAATAACCCTAGTAACTTCAGCTACAAACATTTCTGATGTCTAAGTGTATTACTGCTGAATAAGTATCATTGTGGTGAATACACAAAAGTTCAATTTCAAAGCAGAAATGTCTAGGATGTTAGTTAAGGGTTAAAAGAAAGAAAGAAAAAGAAACAAAGCCGTTTCACTTTCCCAGATGACTGACACCACCAGAGATTACTTTAGGGGAAAAAATATTCTTGAACTGTAATGACTTCAGTTCTCAAAACCAAAGTTGAGAGAGATCCCACAGTTATTAAAGTTAATAAATCAGAAAGAAAGAGAGGGAGATCCTACATGCAAATCTGGACAGCTTGTGCATTTTTCTGCATACAGAACTCAAAGGGTTTCTCTCCCCATTCCCTCCCCCTTCCTTTACCTCATTCACCATGGGTATCTTAAAAACAGCAAAGAGACTCATGGGACACACAGTTCTATAAGATGTAATTATGGTACCTTATTTTTAAGAGTTTAAAAGTGCATCTTTATGGCCTTACGCAGCCACAGTAACTTTTATATGTTTGATTGACATAAAACATGCATTGGCATAAAACATTTCCTCGCACTGTAGAAATGTAGACATTTTAGTCACACTGCTCTCTCCTCCTCCAAGTGACGTCCTGTCCATTCTTCCTGTCCCTTCTCATTTTTTTTAGTACTATTGATCAGCTGGAGTGAGCAAAAGGCAGCTGGTGACCCCAGAACAACTCTTTTGGTTGTTGTACAAGCTAAAATAAACGGAAATAAAGTGCATGTTATTCATGAGCTACACGTGCACGTGCAAATCAGAAGGTCTAGCGTTTATAGGTGATTTTAAAGGTGATCTTTCATACATGGTGGTTTATAGTGTTACAGCTTGACTTTTGATTTTTTTTTAAGTTAAGTGAAAAGGGTTGCCTTTCCCTCAGATAGAAGAGGTGTTTTTGTATAGCCGATATAAATACTTCTAAAATTTTATAGGGTGGCTAATACCCTACAGGGATAAACCAGGCTGTCAACTTTCCTGAGATTTTTGGCTGGAACCCCAAATATTGGCTAAAGGCATCAGGGCAAGATCCTCATCTTAGAAAAAGGCTTTCTTCTATCCAGAGACCATAAGTATGCATGCATATAAAGGAACATATGTTCTCTTATTCTTCCAAAGTGATGGAAAGTCTAGACTCTAAGAGAAATTCATAGTAAGCTTATATTGAGCTTTGGTTTTATTTGTACTCAAGTGTAACTGCATTAAAACAAACAAAAAAACAAATAAGCATTGGTTATTATTCTTTGACTATTACTTTGAATTCCTTAAAACAATATTGGCTACTTCATGGAGCAGCCTCCCATTTGTTAGAGCAGAACGAGTTCTGAGTTGGAAAAGAAAAAGTTCTCTGACATCATATTTTAAACTAGTAATTCTCATTTCAATGACCTCTCTGTTGGTAATAAGGGCTTTTTCTAATGATTTCCAAAGAAAACTTACCTCAAACACTCCCTTCACATATTACTGAAATATCTTGTGTAAGTGTTTACTGAAAGTGGCCCCAGTAGTCCCTCTTTCTTCAGGTTTTCCTGACCAGATGTCTATTTTCAGTTACTGTGTGTAGCCACTAATAACTCTTCCCTCGGGTGACTGAGGAAGCATGGTGGCCTGACTAATTTATTTTACCTCCCCATTTTCCCACAAGTAGACCAGGAATTGTTGCCAATTAGTCAACAAGTATTTGTTAAGTGCCCACAGAGTAAAAGTGGTGTACTACATTGAACCTTTTGGTCAATTCATCCTGAGAAAACACGTAGAGGTTTAACACAGAAAACGCCAAGTTTCCCAGTGTCTAGATTCCCAGGACCTTTAGGCTTCTAGAACAACTCCGGACCCAGAGGTAGCCAGAAAAATGAGCAAGTATTTCTTATAAAGCAGTCCTGAATTTTCAGTAACTAATTAAGTGACAGCAATAAGGAGCCAAAGTCCAGTCACATCATGATTTGTCAGGTCATTAGTCATAAGGAAAGGTGCATTATGATGGGCCTGTGAGAGTTATAAAAGACCACTCTGCCCCTCCCACTACCAGTTTTTGCTTTTAATAAGCAGAAAATAAAAGAAGCAAAAAATAAAAAATACAGCGAGAAGGCAGGAGACAAGGAAGAATCTCATTAAATCCCCATTTAGCTACGGGGCCTAGGTGGCTCAGTAGGTTAAATGTGGGATTCTTGATTTCAGCTCAGGTCATAATCTCACAGTCTTGAGATAGAGCTCCATGTTCCACATCCCCTTCCACCCTGTACTGGGCATGGAGACTACTTAAGATTCTCCCTCTCCTTCTGCCCCTTCCCTGCATGTGAGCACACTCTCTTAAAAAAAAAAAAAATAAATAAATAAATAAATAAATAAATAAATAAATCCCCATTTGGCTAGATGATATTTTGAGATTATTGACAATTAGATTTTTTTCTTTTTATATTTGCCCTGTTTCCTTTCACTCACTCATAAATTTAGCAAGCTCTGTGTGTCGTTTCTTCAGGGAAGAGCAGAAAGAATCCATCAGGATTCTATAGATTTGTTTTTAAAAAGCGAAACCCATTTTTCTTAATATTCTTTTAGGTGTTATTTCAAAACGAGTCAGGAGTAAAAACCTTCCTCCGGACAAAACAGCAATTAAGTACTACACACACACACACACACACACACACACACACACACGCACACGTCTCAGATTGGGCAGGAGGGAGATATCTGTGGTTCCCAAGCAAAAAGACCAAGGGCTCTTCTCTAGGGCAAAAGCTCCTGAAGCAGAGGAATAGCTCTGAACTGCATCTAGGATGACCACAGGAACTGGGTCCCTGGTCACACCAAAGATGACCACATCCTAAAGTTGTCACAAGAGTGGAATGCTAGTGTGCTGCAGGCACATTGTTGTCTTTGACATAGAAGATGTCAGTAATACTCGTGAGACTTTGGAGACTAGTGGCCCATACTGCCTTCCTCATTTTCCAGGCAACATGCAAGCTTTCCTAGTGCTGATGTGAGTGGGTCCAAGGATAACAGGGTTAAAATTTACCACAGGCCATGCAAAGAGGCTTGGAGGCAACAAACAATGTGCATTATAGCAAATACAATTAGATTTTCTGCATTCATTAGCCTAGAGATTGAGGTTCACACCTTCTGCACTCACAAACAGCCTTATATGATAAATAATACTATTTCTATTTTATACATTGGGAAACCTAAGCCAGAAGTGAAGTAACTTGTATAAGGTTACGCCATTCATAGATGATGGGACTGGGACTGGAAGACAGGGGAGTAGGTGGCTATAGGCAGCTGTGGAGTAGCAAAAATGGCACAGCAAGCATTTCTTCAGGAAAGGTATTTCTTCAGAAAATAGAGAGAAAGGAATCCAGCGTTCAAAAGACTACAGAAAGTCTGAAGATCGGGCGGAAAAGTCCCAACTAGTGATCAGATGCCCCTACGGGCATGTGTTAGCCCTACCAAAGACCAGAACCATGCAGTAGAAGTTCTGTGATGACACAACGATAGCACCATATTGAGAAATGCAGTTAGGATCCGGCTCCACCTCCAAACCAAGGCCAATCAACAGATCTGCTTCTGGGTGCAAGCTGTCAGAGCACTGCCTGCCATCCAATAGAGTTACTTAGGAAACCTACATTATATGTTTAATGATGCTGCAAATCAAAACACATTGATAGCAACAAGGAAGGAAATAATTTGATTTTCTAGAGATGAAAGTAAAATCTAAAAGGAGTTTGCTTCAGCTCTGACTTATTAGTTTTGTAGCAAGACATGTCTTTAATACATTGACCAGAAGTCATCCATCTGCAAGACTTCACTCAACCTTCCTGAGAAAAGGAAAAGAAAGGAAGAAAAAAAAAAGAAAAGCCGCTTTCCATCACCAAGACCTTTATCAAGTTCCGAACTTTCTTCAGAGATTCATGACCTTTTAAATCTTTGTGTCCACATGTATCACTGATAATCATAATGGCGACCAGAAAAAGATAAAACTATATTCAGTGAGCCCTGTTAAGATAACAATAATTCCAATGCATCATTGCACCTGTGTAAATTGGTAAAAATAAATTTCTATAAAGCAAATTGACAGTTTGTATCAAGAATTTTAAAAAGTGCTACATTCTGTGACTCAGAATTTTATTTCTTGGAATCTATCTGAGGTTTTTTTCAAATGCCAAATTCATTAAGATTAACAACAGCACCATTTACAAACCTAAAATTGGCATTTAAATATTATATATTCAACCATAGGGAAATTAAGTAATTCACTGTAATATTTCAGTGTTAATTAAAAATACAGATATAAAGCCCACATAACATGGAAAGTTGTTCTTATCAAGTTCAGTGCAAAATCAGTATAGAGTTTTAATTTACATTTTGATTACAACTATGTTAAAACCACATATGCCTGGGAGAAAAGACTGAGAGAACATGAATTAGCACTGCAAAATATTAGCCATGATTGTTTTAAATGAGGATATTATACATGACTGGGTTTTTTTCCTGTACTACTTTCTGTTTTCAAATCTTAGTAGGTTTAAGGTATTCTATTCCCTTTAAAATATTTCATATCAGGCAATATAGGCTTAAATAAAATTGAATTTCGATGAAAACTAAATTTAATACTAAAATTAATTCAGGTAAACATTTATTATATTTTTACAATGACTTTTTAATATGCCACCTTTTCAGAATTTAAGGGATTAATTTTAAACTAATTGGGAAAACAAGATTATCTAGGATGACTGTCATATATTCGACTTAATTAAATTTGTACTAAAAGGCAAAAAAGTCACATTTTTCTACTAAGTGTAATTGCTATGATTTTTAATTGCTCTAAACATATGAACATATGTAGAATGTGCACACAAACCTGGGATTAACCACATAAATGTATACTTTCATTTCTTATTTAGTTATTTCCAGTATGGAAACCAGATTCAAACATGTAAATTACTATCTGAGGTCTGGATACACAAAATAAAAACCTAACAAGAACTTTCTCCCAGATTTCTTTCAAATAATGAAATTATTGAATACATATGATATTTGAGTTTTAAAGACCTTAAAACTGATCATTTATAAAACTAGATATGGAGGTGGCCTTGCATTCTCATTCTCGTTAAGATTTAAATGACTGCTGTTTAATGCATTCACGTCCTAGAGAATGTTTACATTTTGGCAGTGAAGGAACTCTTACACGTAAAAATGAATCTTTACTGGTATAATCGCAGCAATCAGCCAATCCAGTGATGGGAGAATTTGGGGCTGAATGGAAGTTCTGTGGAGTCCTGAAATTATGTGCTGAAGATAATCACTGATTTAATCTCTGCATAATGCTGCTGCTGGCTATTTGCATTTACACAGCTATAGTTCACAGATATGCTACACATCAGTACAAATGTGTCCAATGTTTGAGTTTGGAGCTTTTGGGAAACCTTCCTGATTCAATGTTACAGAGACTATAAATCCCCTCTGCAAAGCACTTAGAAAGAAGTATTTATTTCATAGGTTGATAACTAACACACATGACCTCGTAATCATTGTTCAGCACATCCCCCTTCCCTCCCAATTCAGTGATATTATTACTAAAAAGTCCAATTCTTCACTCAGAAGGTCTGCAGAAAGAAAAACCTGATAGACACTGCAAAGTAAATGTGAGTTGGAGTAGTTTTTTTCACTACAGAATTGTGAACTGACCACATTGTGGGAACAATAGCTCCCTCCCTACTCTGTCACCCTAAAGTGGCTAAGAACTTAGGCAAAGAAACTGATAAGCTTACATTCTTCACCTCTTTTTGGTTTTTCCAGTCTTACACCTCAGACTGGCTAGGGTAATAACCTCAATAGAGTGTTCAATAAATTAAAGCTTCACAAATTGAAAGGCAAGAAGGTTGAAATTGGTCTCATAACAATCGCCTTCTCCAGGATGGTACCAGGTCTGTCTTCCATTACCACTGATAATTAAGACTTCATTACATAGTTTATGACTTTGTCAAATGCTTTTATAGGTTGTGTGTGTGTGTGTGTGTGTGTGTGCGCGCATGTGAGCGCTTGCCAATTTTCATACCCTCCTAGATAAAGGTTACGTTTGTCTCACTTACTGTACTCAGTCTTATGGGAATTTCTGCAAATAAAGTCCAGATTTAGGATGGTAATCATGATGATGAAGATGGTAATCTTCTATATTAGTATCTCTGAAGAGTCCATAAGAACACTCATACTAGTAGATGTACATTTTAAATAGCTTGAATGTGTCTCCTCACACAGAAAGGGAGTTGCCTACGATGTACACCTTGGAGAAAAATGGCTGGGCTTCAGGGTGTGTATATCATATTCCTCCTGACATAAATTATTCTTCACAGTTGTGCCAATATACACATCACCCAGAGAATTCTTATTTCTCCATTCCCTCACCATTTGTTCTCAGACTTTAAAATTTTTGCCAATATTATAACTATAAAGTTATACCTTATTTTATTTAGCATTTTCTTGGTTACTTCTGAAGATGACCATCTATTCTTACATTATTGGCCATTTGCATTTTTTGTGTGTGTGTGAATTGTCCTGAAATATATATTTGTCCAATTTCCATTGGTTTGTTTGGCTATTATTTAAAAAGTGATTAGGCTTTTCATAAATGGCTTTTATGATGTTTAAGTGTATTTCTTCTATCCCTACTTTCTCGAGGGTTTTTCTTTCAATAAATTAAGAAAGAAAGAATGCTGAGGGGCGCCTGGGTGGCTCGGTCGGTTAAGCGTCCGACTTCGGCTCAGGTCATGATCTCACGGTCCGTGAGTTCGAGCCCTGCGTCAGGCTCTGTGCTGACAGCTCAGAGCCTGGAGCCTGTTTCAGATTCTGTGTCTCCCTCTCTCTCTGCCCCTCCCCTGTTCATGCTCTGTCTCTCTCTGTCTCAAAAATAAATAAACGTTAAAAAAAATTAAAAAAAAAAAGAATGCTGAATTTTATCAAACGCTTTTTCTGCATCAATTGATAGCATCGTATGGTTCTTATCTTTTCTTTTATTAATATGATGTATCATACTGATTGATTTATGAATACTGAACCAGCCCTGCAGCCCAGGAATGAATCCCACTTGATCATGGTGAATAATTCTTTTTATATGCTGTTGAATTCAATTTGCTAGTATCTTATTGAGAATTTTTGCATGCATGTTCATCAGGGATATTGGCCTGTAGTTCTCTTTTTTTGCTGGGTCTCTGTCTGGTTTGGTAATCAAAGTAATGCTGGCTTCATAGAATGAGTCTGGAAGTTTTCCTTCCCTTTCTATTCTTTGGAACAGCTTGAGAAGGATAGGTATTATCTCTGCTTTAAATGTCTGGTAGAATTCCCCAGGGAAGCCATCTGGTCCTGGACAGCTAATATCATCCTCAATGGGGAAAAACTGAGAGCTTTCCCCTGAGATCAGGAACACGACAGGGATGTTCACTCTCACTGCTGTTGTTTAACATAGTACTGGAAGTTCTAGCGTCAGCAATCAGACAACAAAAGGAAATCAAAGGCATCAAAATTGGCAAAGATGAAGTCAAGCTTTCACTTTTTGCAGATGACATGATATTATACATGGAAAACCTGACACACTCCACCAAAAGTCTGCTAGAACTGATACATGAATTCAGCAAAGTCTCAGGATACAAAATTAATGTACAGAAATCAGTTGCATTCTTATACACTACTAATGAAGCAAAAGAAAGACAAATAAAGAAACTGATCCCATTCACAATTGCACCAAGAAGCATAAAACACCTAGGAATAAACCTAAACAAATATGTAAAAGATCTGTATGCTGAAAACTATAGAAAGCTTATGAAGGAAATTGAAGAAGATACAAAGAAATGGAAAGACATTCCATGCTCATGGATTGGAAGAATAAATACCATTAAAATGTCAATACTACCCAAAGCAATCTACACATTCAATGCAATCCCAATCAAAATTGCACCAGCATTCTTCTCGAAGCTAGAACAAGCAATCCTAAAATTGGCATGGAACCACAAAAGACCCCAAATAGCCAAACTAATATTGAAGAAGAAGACCAAAGCAGGAGGCATCACAATCCCAGACTTTAGCCTCTACTACAAAGCTGTAATCATCAAGACAGCATGGTATTGGCACAAAAACAGACACATAGACCAATGGAATAGAACAGAGACTCCAGAATTGGACCCACAAATGTATGGCCAACTAATCTTTGATAAAGAAGGAAAGACTATCCAGTGGAAAAAAGACAGTCTCTTTAATAAATGGTGCTGGGAGAATTGGACAGCAACATGCAGAAGGATGAAACTAGACCACTTTCTTACACCATTCACAAAAACAAACTCAAAATGGATAAAGGACATGAATGTGAGACAGGAAACCATCAAAACCCTAGAGGAGAAAGCAGGAAAAAACCTTTCTGACCTCAGCCACAGCAATTTCTTACTGGACACATCTCCAAAGGCAAGGGAATTAAAAGCAAAAATGAACTATTGGGACCTCATGAAGATATAAAGCTACTGCACTGCAAAGGAAACAATCAACGAAACTAAAAGGCAACCGACGGAATGGGAAAAGACATTTGCAAATGACATATCAGACAAAGGGCTAGTATCCAAAATCTATAAAGAACTCACCAAACTCCACACCCAAAAAACAAATAATACAGTGAAGAAATGGGCAGAAAACATGAATAGACACTTCTCTAAAGAAGACATACAGATGGCCAACAGGCACAAGAAAAGATGCTCAACGTCACTCCTCATCAGGGAAATACAAATCAAAACCACACTGAGATATCACCTCACACCAGTCAGAATGGCTAAAATGAACAAATCAGGAGACTATAGATGCTGGCGAGGATGTGGAGAAACGGGAACCCTCTTGCACTGTTAGTGGGAATGCAAACTGGTGCAGCCACTCTAGAAAACAGTGTGGAGGTTCCTCAAAACATTAAAAATAGATCTACCCTATGACCCAGCAATAGCCCTGCTAGGAATTTACCCAGGGGATACAGGAGTGCTGATGCATAGGGGCACTTGTACCCCAATGTTTATAGCAGCACTTTCAACAATAGCCAAATTATGGAAAGAGCCTAAATGTCCATCAACCAATGAACGGATAAAGAAATTGTGGTTTATATATACAATGGAATACTACTTGGCAATGAGAAAGAATGAAATATGGCCTTTTGTAGCAACGTGGATGGAACTGGAAAGTGTTATGCTAAGTGAAATTAGTCATACAGGGAAAGACAGATACCATATATTTTCACTCCTATGTGGATCCTGAGAAACTTAACAGAAGACCATGGGGGAGGGGAAGGAAAAAAAAGTTAGAGAGGGAGGGAGCCAAAGCATAAGAGACTCTTAAAAACTGAGAATAAACTGAGGGTTGATGGGGGGGTGGCAAGGAGGGGAAAGTGGGTGATGGGCATTGAGGAGGGCACCTGTTGGGATGAGCGCTGGGTGTTGTATGGAAACCAATTTGACAATAAATTTCATATAAAATAAAATAAAATGTTGATTAGGAAAAATGTTTGTATATCCTTGACATTAATATTTTGCTTTTATGTTCTTGAAAATATATTTTCCCAATCTATTACTTATCTTTCCATTTATTGTATGTTTTGTGATATAGAATTTTTGTTTTAATGTAGTCATTTAAACCAATCTCTTTTTTTCTTACTTCTACTTTTTGTGTCTTATTTAAGTAATGTCTTCTGATTCAATGTCATAAAGGTACTCATGTATTTCTCTAAAGATGTTTAAGTTTTGCTTTTCACATTTATGTCTTTATCCATGTAGATTAATATTTGTATATGCTGTGGAATTAAGACCTAATTTACATTTTCCTTTATCAATAGCTAGTTGTCCCTGTATAGTTTATTAAATAGTCCATCTTTTTTTTACTCCTTTGTAATGCCAGATAGATTACAAAATGAGTTTCCATGAATGTATGGCTGTTTCTCAGTTCTTTCTCAGTCTATTGGCCTGTTTGCCAACACCACACTGTTTCAATTATTATCTGCTAGTGTAATTCTTGACCCATTTTTTTCTCAGTTTTTATTGGTTATTCTGTGTCTTTTATTCTTCCATATAAATTTTAAGGTAAACTTTTTAGTTTCACAAAAATCCCTTCTACAATTTTGATAGGAATTGCATTAATCTATTGATAAAATGTGGAAAGGTTATGTGTTTGTAATATAGATTCTTCCTGGTAGACAGCTCGGTTTATTTAAGTCCTTAAGTCTTACAATAATGTTCTATTATTTTCTCAATAAACATCTTGCACATCCTTTGTTAGATATGTTGTGAGATGCTTTATAGTTCCTGTTGCTTAGAAAATGCAATTACTTTGATGTCATCAATATTGGTTGCCAGTGTGAAGTTCTATGGAATATCAAGATAATCAAGCTCCTTGTGGATTACATTGTGATTCATAGCAGTTAACAAACTCTGGGATAAGTCAGTGAATGTATACTACCCTCCATGTATTGGCTACAGAACCCTCTGAGTGAAAGCTCTCTGGTTGCTCTTTAGGCCTCACTATGCTACAATTCATCAAAGCTGCCTAGTTTTGTTTGGTAGTTTTCTATTCCCTCATTTCAAGGTTTGTTATTTTGTAATTTGTGGCTGAAAATACCAATATCTAAAATCTTTGCTGCTCTGTTTCTATTGCTTATCTTTCCTGCCTATTTGTGCCCATTATGCCTCACCTAATTCTCTGCTTAATTATTTTTGACCAGAAGCCTCTCATTTTCTTTACAGAAGTATTTGTAGCAATCTTTGAAACCCAGGATTAAGATTCAATGTTACAGAGCAAGATTTTGTTTTGCTTCTATATGGCTCCATCAATTACTATTACTTGAATGTGTGGGACCACCTTAAATTTACAGCCGGAAGTTGCTGGGGTTTTTTTAATCACCAAAGTGATGTGAATATGGGTTGAAAATTCATATGAGGAACAAATTATTAATACAAATCCTAGGTGAATTTTATTTCCACCTCTTGCTTTGTACAGGAATGAAGCAACTTTCCCTGAGTGTGGTAGAGAGATTTATTTTGTGTCCACCACTTTACCATGAAGGTAGTCTTTTAAAGTCCAAGCCTTAAGGGCAGAGGATCTCCTACTAGGCCCCCACCTTGAGAAGGCCTGGGCTATGTCTGTTAAATGTCACATAGGAATTAATAAAAACAAAAGTGTAAGTCACCCATATTTGAGAGATCATCTCAAAGCAAAATCTGCTTCAAGACTCCCCTTACCTCTGGGATTAGATTTTTGGCTTCATGAGTCTTGATTATACTTGCAGCTTTTTGATGCTTTTAAGAAAACAATATTTAATTATTTAATATGAAAGTTTTAGGTTTTCCTCCCAATGGGAGGACCAATCTGAGCATCTAATCAGGTAAGTTACTTAAATTTTTAACTTTCCCACTTCACTCAACAAAATCTAACATTACTCAGTATCTTAATAATCTTCACAAATATAAGGGATTTAGAACATTCAAAATCTTCTGTTCCTTCCTATGTTTCCTCTTGTTGTCACCTTTAGTTTTACCTGTTTACCCTTGGATTCATTTTCTATTGCTGCTGTAACTGATTATCACACACTTAGTAGCTTCAAACGATGCAATTTTATTACCTTCTAGTTCTATAAATCAGAAGCTCAGCACAAGTCTCAGTAGGCAAAAGTAAAGGTGTTAGCAGGACTTCATTCTTTTCTGGAGGCTCTAGGAGTAAATATGCTTCCTTATCTTTTCCAGTTTCTAGAGGCCACCCATATTCCTTGGCTCCTGTCTTCCTTCCTCTGTCATCAGAGCAGCTATGGCAAATTATGTCCTTCTCACAATGCATCTCTCTGTAATTTTCTACCACTGATGCATCTCTTTTTATCATGGCACCTTGGAAAGGATCTCAGCTTTTAATGACTCATATTATTAGGTCAGGTCTACCTAAATAATGCAGGATAATCTCCTCAGTTCAAGGACTTTAACTTTAATTGTATCTGCAAAGTCCCTTTTATTATGTAAGATAATATATTTACAGGTTCCTAGGTTTAGGACATGGTGAAGAGGGGGGTGGCATTATTCTGCCCATTGAATTCCCATTTTTTATTCTTACCCTTCTTATTAATAATACTTAATATTTACTTAGATTTACCCATATACCTTTCAGGTTCCTTGCTCATTGTTGCTTCTTCTCTCTTTACAGTTTTTGGAGGTTGGGGAAGGGACTTAAATATTATCTTCTTAGAAAAGTATATATTTTATTAATTATCTTAGCAAAGTCCTATAAATCATCTTTTTAATCTGTCTAAAGTTATCTTCATCATTCTTTGCCTAAATAATGGTTTACAATGGCACAGAATCCTAGGCTGACTCTTAGTTTTCCTCCACATTATGTGTTGCTCATGAAAAGACAGCTGTCAGTCCAGCTGTATTCCCTTGTATCAAATTAATTTTTATCACTGGAAGTTTTTAATATTTTTATATTTATGTTTCATATTCCTTAAATTTGGATTTATTATTATAGATGTAAATGTGTTTGTATATATCTGGCTCAAGATTCGGTATACCACATCAAACTGAAGATTCCTGCCTTCTCTCAATTTTGCAAACATCCATTCTTTCTTTACTTGGAATATTCTCACTCCTTATTTTTATAATTTTTTTTCCTTTCAGAAACTTTAGTATGTTGGATCTTACTATTCTACCCTCAAATCTTTTTATCTTTTCTTTCATATTTTGCATTTCTTTTACTCTACCTACATTCTGAGTAATTTCTCTTGTCTATTTCTCAATTCACTAATTCTCTCTTTAGTTTTGTCTAATCTCTAATAGCTCTAATACACTAATTCCCAATGCCTTGAATTACAGTGAATTTTAATTTTAAATGATAAAGCTTATATTTTAGAAATACTATTTTTCATAGCATTCATTCTTGCCTTATGGTTTCCATGTCTTCTTTAATGTCTATATAGAAGCTTTATTTATTTATTAACCATCACTAATAATTTCTATTTAAGGAACTCATTAGTTTAACTGTTACTCTCCATTCTTTCTTTAAGCCATACTTACTCAAGCCATAGAGCTCACTGAATATTTGTGGCCAATTCTATCTAATCTCTAGTTTGGTAATGTATGTTCCTTCCCACCAATTAAGCTGTATGCTTACCAAGTGTCTACTGTGTTCATTACTAAAATTAGTATGCCTAATATTTTATCATGTTTGTAAGTAAATTAAATATCAATAAGTTAATGAAACATGGATGTAAATAGAAAAGATGTTTATTCTCTGAAAGCTAATTTAAATCTTTGAAAGATCTAATAAAAGCAAACTGCAAAAATAATCTTGTTGAATTATATATGTGTAAATAACTGTTAAAGAAATGAAAAACTTATACAAATTTAGAATACTTCTGCCCTTAGACAATTTGTAATTATCTTTAAATTTCACTCAGCTATAAATAAAAGCTGAAACTGGGAGACTGGGAGTCTAGATAAAGCATTGCTGGCAAAGTATCTACAAGTAAAACCATGGGAACTCCATTCAGCTCAACCCAAAGGCCCCAACTCTCCATGTAAAGATTAGCAAATGAGTGTATATTAAAGTTAAATAAAACTTTTAACACATAGCTATTTATATTCTTGATTTTATCTAATCTTTCAAATTAACCAAACAATCTTTGGCTCCAATTTGATTCCTAATTTTATCTAACTTTTTAAATTAACCAAACAACCTTTGGGGTTATGATTTTTCTGTTTGTGGCATCTTATGACTCTCTCTCATGGCAGAGCATTTCTGTGTGTGTGTGTGTGTGTGTGTGTGTGTGTGTGTGTGTGTGATTTACAGCAGTATAGTGTGTCCTAAGTGGTGGAAAGAATACTGTGGAGTAGCACAGAATACCGTGGACTAGCCTGTCCTGAAGTCCTAGATATGTCATGAGTTTCACACAAGTTTACATTTTAAATTACTTGCTTGGAATTCCCACATCACAGCAATATCATTCTGCAGGTAAGAGAAGAAGCTGTGTAAAAGGACATCAAATGATGCATGATGAACCTAAAGAAACATTTCCAGCATTTGAGGCCCAATGATACAGAATTTTTAAGGATCTTAATATACTAAAGTCTCAATAGATAGAAAGATGATAAATAGATAATCTGTAAAGTACAACTATAAGTATTACCAACAACAGTGAATTTCTTACATTTCAGAAGCAATGGATCAGAGTCAATACACATATATATTTAATAAAGAAAAATCTTACTTACTATTCTTATTAAAGTAGTTGACTCTATAAAGCAAAAGGCTCCTCAGCATATATGTAATAGTTTTCTTTACTAACCACCAGCATGGCATAATATTATTATAATGTATACATCCGCATCAAACACCCAGCATAAGATATGACTTTGTCACAGTGTCTTCTTTAAGACATCTGGGTTTCCAAAACATTTTCCAAGTATTTCTAGAAGGATTTGCATAGCTGGCCCCATATACTTTTCATGACAAGAAGCTCATGATTAGGCACTTTTACATGTTGATGAAAGCATTCTTGATTGTTTAAAATCTATAGAAAAATATGGGAATTGTGCCAATGGCAGTCATAGGCTCTTATGCCATTATATTGGTCATGTCATTTGCTATGCTTCCCCTGCTCTGCTCTATATTTCAGGATTGAGAGGCAAGGGGGAATGGAGCAGGGGAGGTGCACTACTGGTCCTTGCAAGCCATGTTCCTCGCATCTTATAAACTGGTTTTCAAAGGAATTTGGCCAATAAGAAGCATATCCCGAGATCAGACAGCAGAAGGAATAATTCAGAATCTTTCTTCTCTTCTCTTCAGCCTCTGGTGGTGACTCTGAAATGGCTATAATGCCAGTTCCTGACTCTTGCCATCAGCTTCATTAGTACCCCTTCCTTCCTATATGTCTTCAGCCTGTGAATGGTAATGACTTCCCGCTATTACTAAAATTTGATTACCTCACCATCCCCTGTTTAAATGATCAGATTCTCCATCACCTATGTAAGCAAGCTCTACATTAAATCCCCTCTGTTGTAATACTCCTTTTTTTTCTGGTTAGTTCAGATTGAAGGAAGGATTGCATTTCAGTGTGTAAATTCTGGAATTTAAAAATATTTTTTGTTGAGGCCTGTCTTAAATATTTATCTAAAATCTTACTGCATTCACTGCTAGGAATTTACCCAAGGGATACAGGAGTACTGATGCATAGAGGCACTTGTACCCCAATGTTTATAGCAGCACTCTCAACAATAGCCAAATTGTGGAAACAGCCTAAATGTCCATCAACTGATGAATGGATAAAGAAATTGTGGTTTATATACACAATGGAGTACTATGTGGCAATGAGAAAGAATGAAATATGGCCCTTTGTAGCAACGTGGATGGAACTGGAGAGTGTGATGCTAAGTGAAATAAGCCATACAGAGAAAGACAGATACCATATGTTTTCACTCTTATGTGGATCCTGAGAAACTTAACAGGAACCCATGGGGGAGGGGAAGGAAAAAAAAAAGAGGTTAGAGTGGGAGAGAGCCAAAGCATAAGAGACTCTTAAAAACTGAGAACAAACTGAGGGTTGATGGGGGGTGGGAGGGAAGGGAGGGTAGGCGATGGGTATTGAAGAGGGCATCTTTTGGGATGAGCACTGGGTGTTGTATGGAAACAAATTTGACAATAAATTTCATATATTAAAAAAAATCTTACTGCATTTATGGGCTAGAAAATAATATTTAGTTTAGCTCTTAATATTTAAGCTCTTAAAATATGCTCTTTGGAGTTGTTTATTCATTAATTCATAGTATCCCACAGGCTGTCATTTGGGTTATAATTGAGATTCAAAGAAATTAATTAGGTTGATAGTCAAATAACTACTTTTTAAATGTTTATTTATTTATTTTTGAGAAAGACAGTGCATGAGCAGGGGAGGGGCAGAGAAAGAGGGAGAGAGAGAGAATCCCAAGCAGACCTCCTCAGTGTCATGCATAGCATGATGTGGGATGCTATTTCACAAACCGTGAGATCATGGCCTGAGCCAAATTAAGAGTCAAATGCTTAACCAACAGAGCCACACAGATGCCCCTAAAATTTTTGAAGTGAAGTAAAATGATGCGTATTTAAGCTTGTCACCAATATTGTGATGTTGTGTATATAGTAAAACTTCACTACACATGTTGTTTATAGTGAAGTAAAACTTCACTAAAACTTCACTTCTGATTTGTTTTACTACCAGTTGATATAAGCCAATTGAATAAATTGCTATGTGCATTCTTCCCTCTTCCTATAGCCACACATCACTTTATAAATAACACTATTTAATAAATCCAGTTCTATCAGATATATATGGTATAGGGAGGGCAAGAATGTATGTATAACTGAGTTTCACAATAATCCTATGTCATTCTTTATTTTAGATTTTCCCTTTTTAAATTTTATCAGAGTTGCTAAGATAGTGAAAGTAATGGTTTTAATTTTTTTCTTCTTTTATGTCTCCTACAAAATCTGTGATGGAAATACTAATGAAAATGTAAAACGCTAAAGCTCTATCTCCTGAGGAATAAAAAAGAAGAGATAGGGAATAACCTCTAGGCTTTTGACTTATGAGGTGCTGACTGTAAACACTTGCCCAGACCCATCAAGCTGCTCTGGGTTCATCCCTTGACAGAAGTTTCAAGGCCAATTGTTGAGGGCTGGAGAATTTAATTTCCGTACTTAAGATTTAAACACTGTGTTTTCAAGAGTTCTGGGACAAAAATCAAAATGTCCCCATATTTGTATACTCAAGAGAAACAATACTGACACAAGAAAAACAATGTCTAATGACATCTTGGCAATTTAAAACATTTCATCTTTTAAAAATGGAAATTTTTGATAAAAGAAGTGGCTTTGATGCTGTGCTGGTCACAAGGAAAACTATGATTATTCTTGGACTTATCCCTAAGTAATAATATGATGAGGACACCTAACCTTTGACTCACTGAAGCAGAGCCTATTCCCTATGGGAAAGCACATTCTAGAACAATAAGATACCAAAATGGACAAGGCAGTTAGCTGTTTGTTCTTCTGCCATCTAGAAATAGTTGGTTGGGCAGCCACATGAAGCAGAATCCTGGTTAGATTAAGAAAAGGACTAGTAGGAGAGCAGTATTATGTGGCAGCCTGGTCTCTAAACCACAAAATGATGTCAATATTGGTCATGTCATCATATAATTACCCTGGTAGATGGGTGATCTGAATTAATCAGTGCAGAAGTAGAGTATTTGCTTATCTGTAGACCTGAATTATCTGACCCGGCTACCTTACCCTGTCCCAAAATATCTAGAGTAGCCAAGTGTCCATTTCACTCTGAAGTATGGTGATGTATCCATGGATGATACCTTCCTTCCCACAAGTGAGATTTAGCAATGCCTACAGGAATGATCTCAGCAGATCTTAAAACTCCTGTACCTAGCAGTACTCAGTGCATTAAACTGAGTATCATTCAGGCTTTTTTTTTTTTTTTTTTTCCAAATAAAGACATCCTGGAGAAGACATGTAACATAAGGCCTATACTAAAGCCCAATATTATGTGCTGCCTTAATATCTGGTGCAATCCTCAGGCCTAATTGCTAGTTCCCCTCTGCACTCTGTTCCTATGGATGAGGTCTCCTAGCTACACCACCCTCCTTACCAAGGGGACCAAGCACAGTACCTGAGTAGTGGGCTGCAAATTTCTGCTAGTTTGAGGCATTATTCAAACAAGTCAATCACCTCCTCCAGTGGAAAATAAATGGTACCTCACCCTCTTGAAACTTCTACAGCCCGTGGCTTATCACTCTGTTCCCGAGTGCATCCCTCATGGGGCCCACCCTTCCAGACATAAGATGTCCTCTTCCTCAGGGGTCTGAGTACATGTGAGTAACAAACTGCTGTTGATCTCATCTGTCCAGTGCCAAGTGTTGTGTGTCTGGTTGTCCCCATAATCCCAGGGCAGGAGTCCCTCCCTCACCAACAGGGTGAAGAGGTGATGATTAAAACAGAGTCAAAATTAATTATCTCTTTTGAGCTGATGAAAACTTGCCAGTGTTGAGACTGTATTCTGGATATTAGACTCAGTTTCTCTCTGATCTGATAAGAAACTTGCTATCATAACTTCCTGATGACCTGTCTTCATGGTTTATGATAATAATGTCCTACTATTACCACTACTACCATTTATTTATCTGTGTCAGACACATGCATCATTCTATTTAATCCTTTAATTCCCCATTTTACAGCTAAGGAAACTGAGGCATAGAGAGGTTAAAATAGTTTGCACATGATCATAGTGTTAGTAAGTGGCAAAGTCAGGAGTAAACCTAACTTGTTTTGCCTGTTTGTCTTTTACCTTCAGAGATTCTGTGCTTAACCGCAAGATTACATCACCATGATCATTTGCTATAATCAATATACTTATCAATGAAGTGCCCTTTGAGCCTCTAACTCATGATTAGAACTCACAAAGTGTTGCTTAGAAACCACGAGTAAATGGCAAACCACTTTAATTCAATTGAATTAAAGGAAACTTAAGATGTGACAAAATTCTGAGCACAATTTAATTGTTAAATTTAATTATTCATTTCTTATCAAAGTGCACTTATGTCTAGAGTTGGAAGGATATCTTGCCAAGTCAAGTAAAATCCCCAAGCAGAATCAATAAATATGTGTAGAATGAAAAAGTAAAACTGGTATTGTTTAATAACGTACAAACTAGTGTTTAAATGGCTAAAAGTGCTTTAAATTTTATACTGAAAATACTGCCAAATGAGAAGATAAAAATACAGAAAGTTAAAGATCACAGGAAGAAAATTCATGTCATATTTAGTCCCTAACATATTTCTAAGATGATTCTAATTTTAAAACATTTTCTCTAGAGACTCTTTTGAATTCCCCATCCTGGAGCTTTATTTGGAATTTAAACTTTGTAACAAAGAGAATTTTCTTTCATAGAGTCAGCAATTTAGAAAACAAAGTAAATGTTATTGCTTAGATGGACTGGCTTATTTCACATGGAACCAGTCAAATGAAGAATGAAAACTTTTGCCTTTTCACTATTATAGATGGAAGTTGCACCGTGGAAAAGTGTGCCCGCTATATTTTTGGGTCCACATACACTTCCTGGTTATAGTCACTTTTCCAACAGCTTCTAAAATAGAACCTACCTGCTTCTTTTTGATACAGTCTACAATACGTTTATCTAAATCTTTAAGGGAGAAATGTTTAGTACTCACTTAGGCAGCATATATACTAAAATTGGAGAAACGTTCAGGCATTTTGTAGGGTATTCATCAATAACTAAATAATTTGGGTGTGTGTTTGTCCACTCGCTGCTGCTTGGCTGGTTTCAGAGCCTTCTTGACCATGTGGTTTCCACATCACTAAGACTGTGTTGCTCCTCAGGTTAGAGAGTCTCCTTACTTCGTGTGTGAATAGGTCACACACATGAGGCAATACTTGTATGCAGAAGTTATTTTCAAGACATATAGCAACCAGTATAACACAGATACCCACTGAACGGAAAGAACAATGAAACAGAGTCCTGAGCCATTAACTCTTTATTTGCCAGATTTATAAGGAGTTCCAGTGTGTCCCGAGGAAAAAGGTAAGAGTTACATGTGGGAAGCTTGGTGCAGTGGATGTTTTCCATTTGGTTCAGAATTACTTCAGTATTTTAATAAAAAATGTAGTTAGACTTGTATATTCTTAGTGCAAAGCATCCCTAAATGTGTATGTCTATGTGTGTGCATAACATATGTATATTAATATAATAAATATAATATACTATATATAATATAATATAACATAATATAAGCATGTATTCATAAAAAAGTTGAAGTGGCTTTTTATGTATCTGGAATTTTTCCCCAACATTTACAAAGGAAAAATCTCCCATGACTATAAGATCTTATCTCAATTAATTGTACACCAGAACTCTTCAGTGAGCCACACTGACAAATGAGTATTGATGAGAGAATTTATCCAAGATGGTTTTAAAAGTTAATAGGAAGAAAATTTTAAATGTTTTGATGTGGTTCCTTTTGGAAGAGATCTTTCTGGTATAAGAAAACTGAATTAGAAAAAACCATCGATGTTCTTTTCATCTTCATCATAATTGATTCTACCTGTGCATCATTTTGGGTCCAGTTTCCTATACATATTTGTAATATGGGTTTCATTTCCATAAAATGGGAACATAATAAATATAGGATTTACTAACGATTGTTTTATGTGGCTGCCAATCTGCCAAGTAGCATTCTTAATTATTGCCAGGAAACTAGGCATTTTCCAAACATATGTTTTGGATTTAAGACTAATATGTCATGTCAGCCCTCTCTACTGGACTGATGGGAGCCCAGTGGGACTTCAGAGTGTCTGCTTTGGAGGGTGACTTTTTGGGGTTAGATAAAAGCACTAATAGGAAGAGATAGAGCAAAGCATCAAAAGTTTCTGAAAGCAAATCCTACAAAGAAATACATCAAAGAGTTATGTTTTCATTATAAACTGATATTTTTACTAGATGAGGATAGAGTTCGATCCTCCTCTAGAAGCCATGGAGTAAAGGAAACCAGACCCTAACTTACATTAATGAGCCTAATTGCAAGGCTCTTGTCTTCTTTGAACAACATAACCAGGAGTTTTGCCTCAAAATTAAAAAAGAAAGAAAGAAAAGTATATGTGGCTTTTTCATTAGCTTGTGCAAACCTGGTATGTTCCATCAAAGAATTTATTCCAGGACTTGGAAAAAAAGGAAACTGAAAATCAAAAAGATCTGGTCCAAATGAGCTATATTTTTTTAATGTTTCCCTCAAAAATATTTTTCAAGTCCATGGAAATACCTTTCGGTGGTTTTAGTTTGTTCATCCAACACATACTTCACTTATAACCCAGTTTCCTGATCTTGGCCAACGAGCTAACATACCTGTTCAATACACATACAAACATGAAACAATTTATTATTGACATGAAAGTATGTCTTGTTGTTCTGGATTTTTTTTAGAAAAATACATTTACCAAGTAATACCTCAATTCTGTCTTTGGATGTCCAAGTGCTATTTCTTTAGGGCTTAGAAGAGGTAGTACTTTTTCTCTAATTCTGTCAGCTATTAGGGTAATTTTCTATTTAATTTATTTAATCATGTTTTTTTAAACATGATTTTTGTTATTAATTTAGAGAACTCTGAATGCAGATATGTTTTATTTCAATATTTGGTTAAAGTGAGAAGTTTTTAAGCATTTCATGTGGCAATATGACTTCTGTCATGACAAGTTCAAACACAAAAATGAAGGCAGGGCATTTGCTGGGCATCACGCTGTCTTCCTGGGAAATGCAGAATGACACATGCAGTGTTTACTTTTCCCCACAAATGCATCAAATGCATTGCATCTGCAGCCAATACTTAGGAATGGTATTTGCATACATACTACTTAAAATGTAAGGAAACATCAACAGCTATAGATGATTACGCATAATCTGAAGAGAAAAACTGTTAACTATAGAAAAGCTTTAAGGCTCCGGCCAAGTAAAAACCAGTGTTGTCTTTATTTGTCTCCTATATACTATCATCAGTATTGAGCTGAAACTAGGATTCTTCAGTTTGATAAATTACATTAAACATCTTATGCTTAAATTTAATAACAGATCACTTAATCAACAGTATATGACTTGATTGAAGATGATATAAGTAGGACACTGTGCTTTTCCCCCCTGGTGGCAAGTTTGGGGTTGAGAAATATCAGAGGAAAATTAACATTTTATTGCAAATTTCTTTCTTAACAACTGAGACATTATAAGTGGAAAAGAACTTCATGAAAGTATATATTGACAAAACCAAGGAATTTAAAAAATCCTCAGATAACCCTAACCAATATGATTTTTCTTCCTCCTCCTCCTCCTCCTCCTCATTTTCCTCTTCCTCTCCTCCTTCTCCCTCTTTTTTCTTCTTCTTCCTTATCTTAGAGTTCTGGGATGGTAAATGAAAGTGTTTAGAAAATAAATCTCCTCAAATTAAAATATCTGCCAATAAAATTTAGCCTGTCTGCTAACCTGCCTGAGGAATTTGGCAGAGCCCCGGGGTAGGTGTGCTTCTCAGGTATTACTTGCAAACACCAGCAGAGAAGGAAAGCTAACTCCTCCCCTAAGGCACTGTCTCCCTTCTTGTCTTATAACAGTATTTCCCAAGTATGGGTTTTTCTTTCTCTTTTTTGTAGTTTCAACTTTTTATTTAAATTCCAGTTAGTTACCATACGGTGAAATATTAGTTTCAGGTACAGAATTTAGTGGTTCATCGCTGTCATACAAACACCCAGTGCTCATCACAACAAGTGCTCTCCTTAATACCCATCACTTGTTTAACTCATCCCCCCACTCCCCCTCCAGGTACCCTCAGTTTGTTCTCTATAGTTAAGAATCTGTTTTATGGTTTGCCTCTCTCCCTACGCCCATGTTTATTTGTCTTGTTTCTTAAATTCCACACAAGAGTGAAATCATATGGTGTTTGTCTTTCTCTGAATGACTTATTTCACTTAGCATAATACTCTCTAGCTCCATCATCCACATCATTGCAAATGGCAAGATTTCATTCTTTTTTATGGCTGAATAATACTGCATTGTGTATCTATACACCAAATTTCTTTATCTGGAAGAAATGGCCAAATTCCTAGAAACATATAAACTACCAAAACTGAAACATGAAGAAGTAGAAAACGAACAGAAGACCTATAACCAACAAAGAAATTCAATCATTAATCAAAAGTCTCCCAAGAAACAAAGTCTAGGGCCAGCTAGCTTCCCAGGGGAATTCTACCAAATATTTAAAGACTTAATGCCTATTCTTCTCAAACTGTTCAAAAAATAGAAATGGAAGGAAAACTTCCAAACTCATTCTATGGGGCCAGCATTACCTCGATGCCAAAACCAAAGACCCCACTAAAAAAGAGAACTACAGGCCAAGATCCCTGATGAACATGGATGCAAAACTTCTCAACAAAGTACTAGCAAATCAAATCCAATAGTACATTAAAAGAATCATTCACCATGATCAGGTGAGACTCATTCCCAGGTTGCAAGGGTGGTTCAATATCCACAAATCAATCAATGTGATACAATACATTAATAAAAGAAAAGATAAGAACCATACGACCCTCTCAATAGATGCAGAAAAAGCATTTGACAAAGTACAGTAATCATTCTTGATAAAAACCCTCAACAAAGTAGGGATGGAGGGAACATATACAATATCATCAAGGCCATATACAAAAGACACACAGCTAATATCATACTCAATGGGAAAATACTGAAAGCTTTTCTTCTATGGTCAGGAATGAGACAGGGATGTCCACTCTCACCATTATTATTTAATATGGTACTAAAAGTCCTAACCTCAGCAATCAGACAACAAGTACGTTTTTGTTAGTATGGCCAAGATCTCTCCGTATCCTACTCAAAGAAAGAGACTCCTGACGAAAGAATTTCAGGAAACACTACATAGAGAAAATGAAATTGTTGTGCTTTCTATTTATTTATTGGCTTATTTGTTTGTTTGCTTAACAACAAGAACTTACTTTAGCAGGTGTGAATACCTCTCTAAAATGATGAACAATTTAGAATTGTCACAATCCCAAATGAAAACAAAACAAAACAAAAACAAAACCCACAACCTTTGCGCGTTTCAGTCTGAGTATGAATCTGCTCAGACCCTGGGTAGATTTTTTAACCTTTCTCATCCTTTCTTTTCAAATATGTAAAATGAGCATAGCAGTAAGCTTCCTAGCATCACCAGGAAAAGTAAACACAACAGTGCATGCCAAGTGCTAGCACAGTGCCTGGCACTTGGGTAGCTTTCAATGAATGGCTGTGATGATTCTGATGAATGTTAACCTTTGCAATGCCAGTCAATCTTTAGGCACAAGGCAGCAGCATTATTCCATGGAATTGTTTCCTGGCTACCTTGGCAGAGGAGTTTTCTCATTTAAAAGAAAATTTTCAGGGTTGACACAGATCTTCTCTCACCAGATATATCTCCCTGAGGGTTTGTTAACTTTGACCCAATAAGGGTCATGAATATGAGCTAAATTATCTTGTGATAAAATGTCCACAATCAAAAATTCCTTCAACTCCAAAACCTAGAGATAGCAAGCATTTTCAGAGGAATTTGGCTGAATTTCAGAGTTGTTTGCATTGATTTTGAACTCTTCTTGTCCAAAGACCACAAGCAGTTGAAGCCTGGATTGATCATCTGGATTGCATCATCTGACATTTGTTTGTATTTGTGCATTTTGTAGTATGATCTCTTTTCATCATGGTTAAGTATGAACTTCATTGAAATTTAAAAATTTATATTATAGCAGCAACACTAAATTCTCTCATGGCATTTACATAAAATTTATTTTCTTAGCTATTAAAAGAATTTTCATTTTGTTATTCACTCAGTCATTCACTTCTACCCAGACAATTCTATTACTTTATCTGGACTATCTATCTCTGCCTACCAAAGTCTTACCCATTCTTAGGTGTCTTTCCTCCCAGAAGTCTATAATAACCTCTCCAGCCAGGGGCAACATATCCCTCCGAGTGCAACCTTCATAGAATTCAGATGGTGTGTGTTACCCACTGCCTTGGAAGGGAGTTTAATATACTGAATTTTACATCTTCCTGAAACCACCATAAGTTGCTTTAAGACAGAATCCCCTTATCTATGTATTCTCCACAATTCAGTGCCTTGTAAATAATTGGTCCTCAATAAATGTTCATATACTTCTGTGGTTACCAAAAGGTTAGGTAGTTATTGATAGCAAAGTTCTTTTTTAACACTGTATTATTTCTGCCATGTTCCAAAAGTAAACATAAAAATACCCTCTAAATAATGTAGAAATTATTATGTAGGTTCCTCTACAGGGGAGAGAGAGAGAGAGAGAGGTAAAAATATGTAGTTTAATTCTTCCTTCCCTTCTTCCATGAATGGTGCTTGGACATGTGATGTGTCCTTAACATTTCATCTTACATCAGAACTATTTCTTCTTTCCCTCTGCTTTTGAAAAAAAAAAAAAAACCCTAACTTTAAAATAGTCCCTGTTTTGTATTCATTTTTCAGATCCTTTTCCTTAGTCAAAAGTCATATAGAATTGAGATCTATGGGTGAATGGCTCCAAGAATTTTCAAAGTAACAAAAATAAAAGGAAAAGATGCTAATTAAGAGATTGCTGAAGATCAAAAAACAAACAAAACCAAATAAAAAACCCATAAGCGTTGCTAAAGCTCACTATTGTCACCTAGAAATCTGATTTCTGAGTTCAACTCCAGCAAAATGATTCCTACACAGTGACGACGAGAAGCAGTAGAGTATACCCTGTACTGTCACCACTTGAGATGGGTAATAGAGGCACCCTGGCCTATGTCCCCACTTAGATAGGGACATGGGAACAGAGAAGGAAGCCGGGCCATAGATGGGTGACTTTAAATCAATTAGAGCACGGAACACAAAGTAGCAAATAGGAATAGATTGAGATAGAAAATATCTGTAGCAAAGTGAGTCTGGGAATCCTATGTATTTAAATTCAACTAAGTATGACCAAAACAATTAAGAGGGGTTAAACTGAATGCTCTGCAACCAGCTGAAGTTTAGAAAAACCATCTAACTTACAAAAGAAACCATTTGTGCCATTCCGGAAAACGAAACATTTAAATACACTCTAGAAGAAGAGTTTGTCATCAGTATCCCTGAAACTCTGTCAGAGAAAATATGCCAGGCTCTGTGAGTATGGCTTGGACAGCTGCCCACCCTGCCAGGTCCATGGACGATGGCACCACTCATTCGGGAAGACCCTCCAAAAGGCATACTGAAGCAATGACTTCCCTAAAAATGGAAGAGAGTATATGCTTGAAGAGAATATAGCTCCAGGGAATATAAAAACGAATTTGACATTTACCAGTAGTTTTATGATGAAAAAACAAAACAAACACTTAAAGCAAATGGAAGGCAGGAGCATGGAGCATGGAGAAAGGGAAGATAACTCTTAGGAAAGGACACTCCTGGGGCGCCTGGGTGGCTCCGTTGGTTAAGCATCCGACTTCAGCTCAGGTTGTGATCTCGCGGTTTGTGAGTTTGAGCCCCGCGTCGGGCTCTGTGCTGACAGCTCAGAGCCTGGAGCCTGCTTTGGATTCTGTGTCTCCCTCTCTCTTTGCCCCTCCCCCACTCATGTTCTGTCTCTTTGTCCCTCAAAAATAAATAAACATTAAAAAATTTAAAAAAAAAAAAGAAAGGACACTCCTTATAATACTGATGGAAATCTATTCAAGTGGAATAAAGTGAAGTACAAAAAATCATCTATTTTTTTTCTTTTTGTAGCTTATGTTATTCATTAAGATCAAAGAGTGCTGACTTACACTGAGAAATATTGTTTGTTTGGCATATAAATGAATGAATCAATGAAGATGCATTTATTGAACACCTGCTTTTGGCCAAGCCCTGTACTAGGTCCTTTCCCAATTATCACCTCATTTAATTCTCCCAACAATGCTGTCAGTTAGGAATTATATGAGTAATCACATAAGTAAGAAAATAGACTCATAAAGGTTAGATAAGGAGCCTAAGAACCCACAGCTAATAAGGAGTAGGGCCAGATTTCCAGCCCAGATCTTTTGATTCCAAGCTGAGATTTTTGTTCAATAGGAAAATCATTGCTTCCCTTTTTAAAAGTAAATCATTGTCGTTGGCAAAATTGTGCTTTGGGTGGACAAATGATTCAAAGACTTGTCCAAAGAAGTTCTGGAGCCACCTTGAGACTTTTAGAATCAATCATCAGAATGGAAACAGTTTAATGACAGTCTGGGCAATTACCCCATTATGCCCAACAAACCGGGGAGAATGAGCCTTCACCTTGACTCATGTATTTAACTGTTGTTTCAGGAGAGGCCTGAAAGGAAAAGAGGTTATGTCAATTGTATTTTAACAGAGTGACTAAGTTGTGAGCATTTCCAAAAAAATATTTTTTCCTCAGAGTTTAGTTTTACTAGCTTTGGAGACAATGACTCAGGCATCTCTTTGTTGCTCCGCTCTCTAATTAGCAAGTTCTAAAGACATCCCTTTCAGAAAGGGAGGAAAAATAGCCTTGATTTTGTTCAAAACCTCACTCCTATCCTTCCCCTAAATGAACTTCCAGAAATCCTATCAAGCCATTAACGTAAGTTGATGAAAGGAGAAAGTACACCGCCTGTTACAACAAGCTTCCTTAGAAGCACAAGGCCAGCCCTCTGACACTATCTTTCAAAGGCTTCCAAGGTTTTCAGACACACATTTAATCAAACACCTATTTACTCTGTGACCCTCTGGAGTACCAGTCAAGTGCTGGTGGGTTGTAAGATACACAGTTTTATCACCACTTTCCTAACGTGAAGGGAACCAAAACCAGAGCATGTGGGTGGGAAGAGAAGGACAGGAGGGGAAAAGGTGAAAGCAATTTTTCCAAATTGGCCTAAGGCAAGAGTTGGGCTGTGCAATTTCTTTTCAGCCTGAAAACATTATGAAAAAACCCACCATTTGTTTTATGGGCTTTCGGAAGAAAGTGCCTCAACACTCTGCAACCCGGGAGCATAGGAGGGCTCTTGCTCCGGGAACCAGGGACTCTGGGAGGCTGGGCTGAACCCCCACACTGCTGAGTGCTGTCGAGCTGGAGCAGTCAGGCGGGCCTCATTTTGATAGTCAGTCCCAAGAGCGATGGATTGTGAGGGCATGTAGATTTCATCATCACCGAGGTGTTTTCAACAGAGGAAAAGTCCTGATTATGAAGGAATGTGATGAGGTTTGTTTTACACAGTTATCAAAAACGTTGAACATTTTAAGAGATGGGGCGCTGAATGTTACCCACCAGCAGAGTGTGGGATGATTGTACTGACGTATAACCTCTCTTTAGAGCAACAGATGAAATGCCATAGGAAAGCAATGAACATAAGGTGAGCAAATGGACCGCCCATAAGCCAGATCACTCCACCAGGCATGGATTTTGTTCCTTCTTTGTTTGTTTGTTTTTTTTGTTCTTGGCTGTGAGGGTTTAAAAACATATATTTAGTTGCAAAAATTTTAAAAATCAGGAGAGTTCACGCGAAAATACAAATATCTGGCTCTTTTAAAACGGGGAGATCTGGCAATATGGGGGAGGCCCACACTTAAGCATGCTGTCAGCAAACAGCTGGGGTTCAGAACTGGTTGACCCTTTAGATGAGCGTGCAAGTGCTGGCTACCATCACGGTTCCCACGACTTCCCTGAATATGCTCGCTTAAGCCACTTAGGTACATGCCTGGCCCTGTATTTGAGTTTGAAACCCCAGTAAATAGATGGAAGCCAATAACCTGGCCCTCAAATCTGGAAGGTATAACTTCCACATAAGCAGCAAGGCAGCAATTAAACAGCAATGTAACAGGGCATAAAACATTAGAATGCAGTTTAAATCATTGTAGAGCCTCACCTTTAAAGTTTAGAATTACCTGCAAAACAAATTGGTTGGAATTAAAATGTGTTGTAAAAAGATAAGAAATATGAGCATTTTCCTCAGTCTTTGAACATGGGCAATTATAGAAGGAGAATTTTTCCTTTCTTACTCTTTAAAAGTCATGTCTCACCCTGAATCTTTTTGCAAATAATAAAGTCATAATTAACTTCAATTATCATACCTGGTCAATTTTGTCAAACCACCATTTCCAGTAAAACTTCTCTGGTCAGGGCCTTTTCTAAGTAACTAATTCCAGCAAACATTTCAGATCTTATCCTCTCTGGCCATTTATCAACCTTTGTGGAGATTTAGACCCACACTCAGATGCCCGCTCTCCAGCTCTACGTGGGCCTCTCATCAGCATGTTTATATGGAGCCCTCCAAATCTTCTTCAACAATGTTCTCCATCTCAGTAAATGCCAACAGCACCCCCTCAGACTCTTGTGAATAAAGCTGGGTCAACCAGACACTTCCCTTTCTCTTTTTCCATATCCAATCGATCCCCGAAGTCTTGTTCTTGGCCTTCAGAAATAGCCTCTTTTCTTTTCTCCCTACTTCATCTCTTACCTTGGCCTCTAAGCTGTCTTCAGTAGCCAAGGATTTATAAATCATTAACCTGATAATGACTAGCTCCACTTAGAACTCATCATAGCTTATATTGCTTCTAGAACCATTTAAAATTCTTAACATAGCTCTCAAGGCCCCACTTTAAATGGTCCCTTCTCACTTCAGCACCTTCACACAGGCTGTTCCCTTTCCTGAAATGCTTTTCTCTCCTCCACTCTATCCCTGTTCTGCACCCTTCACCTTACTACCTTCTCATTCTCCTTCAGGGCTCAACTTAGTCACTTCCTCAGTGAAGCCTTTCCCCACCTAGACCTTAAGTGGAGATCATCATGATTTGAGGCACATTGTTTTTAGGGGTCCAAAACAGCAATAGAAACATGCAGGACAAATCGGCACTAAGCCATAGTAACCAGTAAGTCCATTTATATGAATAACTAGGAAGATGATTATAATCACATACGGTGTGATTAAATTAAAACAGTTATATTCACAGCCTACAAAATCATTGTAGGGAAATTATATCTGCACATGAAAATGCTGGTATCTATATATTTTCTTAGGCTGGTTTATTTTTGGTTCATAGCATTAAGTTCTACTTTTACTCTAATTATTGGTATTTCATACACAAATGTCCAATGTTGGTATTTCATATGTTGTTTGCTGTAGCAAAGAGCTAAATAATTCCACACAAATTTGGTTCAATATTAAAATCTCTCCATATATTAACTCAAATGTGTTGGTTAATATAACAAAACATTGGTTGTTCAACCAATAATTTTCAAAGATGACTGCCTGGGGGAGGCTGGTGTTGCCCACCAAAATAGTTAATTTTTTTTTTTGTTATTCCCAAGAACATTTTATCTATCTCATCAGTTGATCTGTAGTTTCTCTGATTGCTTAAAAATGTACCTGGGTTTAGCACAGCTATATTTATTAAGTGTGTACTCTGTGCCAGGTACTATTCTAAGTGCTTTATATGTATTTATATTTTAATTTACCAAATCTATGAAGTGGGCACTATTGCTAATATATTCCCCCATTTTACCATATGAGAAAACTCAGGCCCAGAATGATAAGTAACTTTTCCAAAGTCATACAATCAGTAAGTCATGAAGCATTTGTACCCAGTCATTCTCTCTACAGGGCTTTCCTTACTCCTAACCTCTATGTTATGGCAATACACATTTACATGAATACATTCCTTTTTACCTTTAACTTCTGCTTCTATTCACTATAACATTGACATATACTTCCTTTAATTACCAGGGATATATTTGGAAATTACGTCATAGAAAATATGTCTATCATTTTCATGTTAACACAACAATTTTCTATATCATATAATTATTATTTAGAATCTCAACTTTACGTTGCAAATATATGTTATAAATAAGTCACAAGTTAGTTATTACCTGATCACTTATTCTAGTTTCCTAACAATTAAAAATGGGAAATATGATCATCTTTGCTCTGTCTTCTTTTCTGAATCCAAGATGAGAAGATTCATTCAGGCAGTTTGGTAAGACCTATGACACCTTGTTCTATGGATGAGTCAAAGGTTTTTACCTAACAATTTTGAAATTTCCTGAAAAACCACATGGCACTGAATTCCAGGCTTGTAACTCATGTGGTTACCTTGTAACTTATCAAATTTTTGTCACCCCAATCAACAGAACCTACAGAGAGAAAACTTTCTCCCTGGGTTGTTTTCCTGGTAGCTTGAAAACTGAAAGAAAAGACAAGGTTAAAGATGTGCTTGAACTAACATTTGCTTCACATTTAACTCCAGAGTATTAAATAAATTCCCAAAGATTGTACTAGCCTATGTGAAGTCAAGACTGTTGTGAAAGGAAAGGATGACAATTGACCCTTTCTTAGAGCAAAACCTCCTGCCTTCCATCCCACCACTCAACTTACAGAGTCAAGATCCTGAGAGTTGACAGCTTCCTCCGCAGATAAATTCCAGCATGCCCCAAATGAGCCATGTACTCATGAAACCAAAGAACCAGCAGAGACCTCTGGGACCATCTATCCCAGCAGTTCCCAAATGCTCCTGCGGCCAAGATTCCATTTATCTCCTCCCCCTCATCTCAGCCATGGACCATGGGTTTGGAAAATTTTTTTCAACTAAACTGGGTATGTTAAACATAACTAACCATATTTGCAAATGTTGTTCATGTAAGACACATACAAATACATATAGTCTGAGTTTCTGATCCAAGGTCTCCATTTCACAACTTCAAATGATTTCCCCAAAATGATTTCCCCAAAACAAGGAAATGAGATTACCTATGCAATCTTATAAATAAAACTCAGATTTTCTCTTAGAACCCGACTCTCATATTCAACAATGTTTAGGTGTCTAGATCTGGAAAATAGTGACATATCTATCTGGCATTTTACTGAAAGCCACAGAGACATAGTGACCTGCTAAAAACTAGACTGAATGGTAGACCAGGAACTATATACACAATGGATCCCAATTGTAGCTAGCTCAGTAGGATACAGACCAAGTCACAGGGGAGAATATTGCTCAAAGCTGAAATGAACTGCTCAGCCAAAACCTTATACCAAGACCAATTTCATATCACAAAATGAGAAGTGGCATCTAAAACAAATTCACTGGAGGCTGTTTTGTTGAGTAAAATATGACACTCTGCAAACAGGAATGAAAATCCAGAACTATGAGAAAAGCCTGGACTTGGCTATGAACGTTCATGAAAAGTGTGTTAGGTTGGGATCCAGCTGACAAAGACTAATGCAATAGGTGAGAAATATTCAGAGTGAGTGTTCACATCTTTACAGAGGAGGAGGAAACCCAAGGAAAACAAATTACATCAGTTAAGGCTAACAGGATGGAGATAAGAGAAGCAAAGAGCCAAGAGAGATAAGGTAAGCCCAAAGGGTTAAAGAGTATTAGGAGGGCAAATCTATCAGGAGGGAAAAGATGATGAGAGAGAAACTGGGGCTTCTAATAAATGAGCAAGGACACAGAATTAATCACAACTCCAAAATTTGCTGAGATGTTGGACTCATTTTTTAAGTTAGTCTTCTTGGTGAAAAAGAAAACCAAAAAGGTAAGAAAGAGAGAAAGAAATATGATGAATTTGAAAGGAAAAAAGGCCGTGGGGAAAATGCCACTGACAAAAAACAGAAGAGGATAATCCACATGTATGAGCATGCGTGAAACCAGCTCATCCCATTTCTCTGTAATGGTGGTGATAACTACAGGGCAATATAAACCAATTAAGGAACAAGCACTGAATTTAGTCAAGCAACTGATTTTTGCTAGTTTCTAAATTAAACCATTTGACTGAGTTAAATCCTTTGTGTGTGTGTGTGTGTGTGTAGATGTTAATTTGAGACTTCGAACATATGAAGGTATTTTGGTCCAGTCCTTTAAATTTTAGACAAATAAACTGTCACTCTCATTTTAGAGAAGTAACAGAGGTCACAGTTAGTAGGTGCTGGAATTGAGACCAAAATCAAAAAGCTCTGTACTCTCAGGCCAGAACTTTCTGGATTTCTAACGGATTGCTATTAAGAACTATCACTTATCAAGCCTGCATCATAGACCAGTACTGACCACATTGTGATACATAGAATCCCTCAACAATCTTGTGACTTGTGTATCTTACTTCTTCACAATGAGGAAACTGAGAACTGGAGAGAATGAATAAATGTCCAACTTTACAGTTGGTAGGTGAATATTTATTAGTTAATATGTTGTCTGGTGGTCTAATACAGACACATTCTGTTTTAAGAAAACATGCTAAATGAAAAATGAGCTTTAAAAAAATCATTTTTTTAAATCATACTAAATATCTTAGTATGTATGGATACTCAGTTGCTTACAATTTTATTATTTATTGCTAAGAAACTGAATGGAAACAGTGCATCACTACACTACATTTTAAATGTGAATCAATAAACCCAAATTATTGTCAACATTTCAGAAATACACCTATTTCAAACAAAGTGAGACCCTTCTATGGAAGCCAAAGTCAGAGAGAAGGTGCCACTCTGGTTCTGCATTTCTGGAAGGAGTTTCAGCTGTTCCCAGGCAAAACAGAAGAAGATAGAGAGGTTGCCTCCCCTGCACACGGGGAAGGAAGTTTACCCGGCGTTCCTCTCCATTGTCACAGCTCTGCAGGGGCCACCTGAAGCACAGCAGCCACTCCATCCCACTGACTATTCCACTCGTCACGTAGCTGTCAATCTGCCAACTACCATTCCGTTCTCCAGTTCAGAGAAACAGGAAATTACACTTTTGAAACTGGAAGAAAAGAATCCAAGTGTGGGATAAAAAAGAAATGTTTATTTCTCAAACACCTTCCCAGTTGCAAAGGAAAGAAATGGCTTGACAATGTCTTTAATAAGATTCTCTACCTAGGAGTAAGTTTCTAAACTCATTTTGGCCAAAAAGCACATACCCTTAATTATTCATACTTACTGCTTTGTGTCTTCTGGGTAATTTGCTTCCAAAGCAGCCAAACTAGGGTGTGAGAGGGCAGGCTCTAGGGTTGGATGAGTCCTGGTTCCAAGGCAGTTCTGTTGTTTACTAGGTCATGTCTTCTCTCAAACTCCAGTGTCCTCTTAGGTAGAATGAAAATATACTGCTAACTAGTTTATGATCATTGTAAGAATTAAATGACATAAAACACATACAATCCAGGGGTGACATGCACACAAAATCCCTAAGCATGATACTTTGCAGAGGGTAAATGTTTAATATACAGTAGGAATTATTGTTATAATTATTTTTAAATCGATTCATCAGTCCACACCAATCCACAATGAAACATGCTTTCTTTCCCCTTTTAACAATTTGAATTTTCTTACTCCTTTCTTCTCACTTAAATAAAATTCTCCTTTTCTTTGATAAAGCAGGAAAATACATGTAAATCTGTTTTGCATATTTTTGAGAAGAAAACATTATAAATACATAGGGATTTATAGGGATAAATATATAGGAAACATTGCAAGCATAGACCTAGACATCTCTAACATCCTTTCTGTTATCTGGGCAAACCGAAGTTCCATCTTCAGTGTTTCCCTGAGTGCAAGCATTCGTAATCAGATCTAGTCCTAGAAATAGAGTAATTGTCTAAGAAATGTCTCTGATGGTGGGTTATAGTGACGTGGGGAGAAATAAAGAACTAACAAGGTGCTCAGCCTCATTGGTGGATAAATCATGTCTGGCCTTGGGTTTGAGCTTCCTAGCAAACAAAGAAATGTTTACCAAGCCTTTCTGAGAAATGGGTACAGGCTGCAGGAAATTCAGCACAAACTATGGATTTGAACATGTTCGACATAAGAAAATTGATGAGTATAATAAAAAGGTAATTGCTTGGCTATAAATAAGGAATTTGACTCCACTTCTTTGTCTTTATTATAAATCTTCCATGAAAACCACACTGCATCTAAGTTTAAGTGGGCTTGCATGTTAAAGACAAATGCCTTCAGCATCTGTGAGACATTTTGGAGAATGAAGCACCGTGAACCCATCCAATGCTTATGTAACACATGGGTGTTTGACATTTGCCAAGTCCTCTGCCAGTGAAATTCAGACATTTGCAGCCAAAGAACAAACGAAGGTGAGAAACTCTGGAAAGTGATGAAGGAAAGCAGTTATGACTAAATGCCCAAGTCACTAGAACTGGAACATAACAAGCCCACTGGAGGGAAAGGATGTTTGAAAGTAGGGGATCTGCAGACTCTGGGGAATCCCAAACCAGTTGTACATTTTGTCTAAGAACACTATGTTGTCATCAGAGGGAAAGTGTTAGTATTACTCAGGAAGATAATAGAAAGATAATAAATGTGAAACCCTGGGGCATCTGGGTAGCTCAGTCAGTTGAGCATCTGACTTGGGCTCAGGTCATGATCTCGCCGTTTGTGAGTTCGAGCCCAGCATGGGGTTCTGTGCTGATAGCTCAGAGCCTAAAGCCTACTTCGGATTCTGTGTCCCCCTCTCTGTCTGCTCCTCCCTGTGCATGCTCTGTCTGTCTGTCTCTCTCTCTCTCAAAAATAAATAAACATTAAAAAAATAAATGTGAAACTCCGGAGCATGTAACAGTGTTAAAGTTGATTTTCCATCCTTAAGGTATTTATGATGACACAAAGTTAAAACCTGTTCAGTCTCTGAGCCATCTCTGAAAAGCTGGGCTGCGGTCCCACAGGGTCAATTTGAAACGCCTTGAGCCCATGTGCCATGTCTTACCCAACCTCTAGTCTTTGTGTCACAGTATTACTGCATCCCTTGATGCTGATCTAGCAAGTGTACAAGTTCTTTAAAATTCTCCCCAAGGTGACCAGTGAAGCTGAATTTAATACATTCGCCAAATACTGCACTTGCTATTTTTTAGTACAGCCTGCAGTGTCTTCTGCCTTCGTGTTCCCTCCCACACAAATTTGGGCTCAATCTAACCCAAGGGGGAAATGTAAGCAGTTTTTACATTTAATTGTTTTGGTCTAATTAAGGATTGGTCAGTGTGGATTTTTCTTTAGAAAATACTGGTCAGTGTGGAGAATATTTCTTTAGACAGTAGTGAAACACAGCCACATGTGAAAAGTGAACGAAGCATACAGATAGTGTTCAGAGAAAGCTTAGGGCAATATATCACTTTTCCTTTTGGTTATCCTGTTGAGATTATTGAATATAGATATGATTTTCAAGAGGCAACTGTTTTCAGACAGGATTTCTGTAGTTTAGGCTCTCTGCCCCCGCAGCCCACCAACGACTGGAAAAATTTAGTGGGATTTTTGGTAAAGTTTAGTGGGATTCTAGACTGGAGACCAAACCGATTTCCTTCTTCTCTTCACTGCTCCTATTTAACGTAAGGTTATGAGCTTTTGCTTCTCCTCCAGAAAATGGTGCTGCCGTCCCCACTTGGTGCCTTGTCCTCCCGCCTTCTTGATGGCAGGGTGAGGTCCTGCACTATTTTCTCAGCCATTTACTTTTCTGGAATGTCCTCCCTGACTCAGCCCCACCACCAAGATTGCTGTTATCTGTGCTCAAATACCAGTCACTCCCCTATGAAGTAAGAAGAGATACCCGACAGTCCCAGCAAGGCAGGGAAATGCTGGCATCTCATCAGTTTTCAGGGTAGAATTTCACTGTCAAGCTCACTATCTGTGGAGCTCTCCCAGATAAACAGTAGATGGGGGCTTCCAGCACATTCCTTTTGCACTAATTCCAGGAGATCTCTCTGCGGCCGAACGCCAGTGAATCTCCTGAAGCCCAGTCACTCAGGCGGTACCTCAGGTCTCCTGGTAGTAATTAGGGAAATATTCTTCCTGTCCTTTCAGCTGTGATGCTGAGGGCAAATCTATAGCCTTGTCAGTTGATATTCAAGGCTGGGCATTTTTTATTTAAGAAAAACCTTATGTATGATTCAAGTTATTTCTCAATAGGATATATATTGCAGATTCACGTACGTATGATTCCTACTGCTAGAATTTCTCATCTAAATGAAACATGTTCTTATCCTTTTTGGAAGTTTAAAATGATGTTTTAAAAGGTAAATAAGTTAAAATCTCCCATCGCACCTAAATAGGCTTTAAACAATTTGCCATAACACTGTCAGTATTCCACATGGGTATTCCACATGGGCTCTTCCTCTCTGGTTAAGTTACGTTCTAGTCTTAGAATGCTTTCCCAATAACAATTAAAAAAAGAATCATCCTTTAAATATGTCTTGCGTGTTGACTCTCTCCTTCTCAAAGGTGCCTGCCGACAACAAGGGAGCTATACAGAATGGAGGTAGATATTAGCCCACAACATCTACTTTTCTCTTTGGTGCCTTCCCAGCATCTTAGGTAAGATTTGTTTTTAAATCCATCTAAGCCATTGTGCTCACCATAAATCTCCTCCAGCTTCCTTGATTATCAATTTGTTCTCACCCCATCACAATGGACATTCTTCTCCTTGGCCCTCATCCCATCTCTGCTGCGACTTTCCCTTACACTGAGCACTTCACTTGAATTTCTTACCAGGAAAGCCTATCAGGCTTTGTCAGTCAAAACCAGTCTCACCATCTTCACCTTTCCACCCAACCTTCTTCCCCTCCTGACTTCCCTCTTTCTGTTCATGGCACTTCTATTCTCCTAGAGCCTCCTGTCAAGGCTTGAAACCTTAGAATTATCTTGGACTTAACCTTTCTCTCACTATGGTTCACCTCTTATTGCTGCCACATTGCTTTTTATTCTCTGTCCTCCATGTCCCTCTCTTTTTAATGTAAATTCGTACTGTCTCCACTCTAGCTAGGAAGTCATTCATTAACTCCCTCCTGTCCCATTTTAAGTGCTTGCTGGCAGCTCTCCCCACTGCCAGGCTCTTTTCCTCTCCATTATACTTGTTATGGACACAGTTCTCTTCCTGATGCCTGCTACTGATCTTGTCTTTCCTCTGCTCAAATGCATTTGGTGCCTCCCTATTCTCTGTAGGAAAAATGTCCAAAGTCTTATTTCTGACAAATCCAACCATCTGTGGTATTTTTTCCAATCTGTATAACACTTCATTTTTTATCCCAGTAAACCTTTTTACCTATGCTTTTTTTCAGTTTGAAGGAATTCCAAGTACTTAAAGGTACACAGTGGACTCGCAGCTCTGAGCTTTATTTAGCCAAACTTACTTCAACAAAAACCCTATTTCCTTCTCTGCTGTTGAAATGTTACCTACTCTTCAATGCCAAAATGCCATGAATGAATTCCTGTTTTTCAGATGAAAGACAATTTCCCCACCCTCTATTTTTCACAGTACTTTGTACTTCCAGTATGGTAGCACATAGGAGGAGAGGCTTCTTCATACTGTAGTAATTTATTTGCCCAATTAGTCACGTCTAGCACATTGTCAACTTGAGAGTAAAGGCTCTTCTTTCTATATCCCCACAGTAGCCAGTATAAGGCCATGGATTTAGCAGAAGATATTATTTGAGATAAACGAATATATCATTTGAACCTGAAAACCTCCTCACACACAAAGGGCATTCTGCCTGGCCCATAAAGCTTCAATATTTAAGTAAAGTAGCATTTTTTGTGCAGTATGAACTTCTGTCTTTTTTACCTCAAAGAAGATGTAGTGTATGAAAGGGATAAGGAGACGAAGTTAAGAAACATCCCTTCAGCAATCCTTAATGAAAGAAGTATCTAACTCCTAATCTTAACTATTAAATGTCATGTTTCATTCTGCTCTGCAGAAGGAAGAATAATGGCCCCCAAAGTGTGCTCCAACCCTAATCCCCAAACCTGTGAAAATGTTAGGTGATAGTCAAAAGGGACTTAGCAGATGTGATTAAGGTTACTAGTCAGATGACCTTAAGGTAAGGACATTATCCTGATTATTGGAGTGGGCCTAACATAATCACACGAATCCTTAAATTTCGAAAAATTAATCAGCCAGACAGTCAACTGATGGAAGAAGAGGCAGGAAAGATTCAAAGTGAGAAGGACTCAATCCACCATCACTAGCTTTGAAAAAGAAGAAAAGTGGCCACAAGCTAAGGAATACCCAGCCTCTAGAAACCAGATGTGGCCCTCAGCTCACATCCAGGTTATAGATCCTCAGTCCTACAATAAGAGGAACTCAATTCTGCCAAAGATCTGAATGAGCAAGGCAACAGATTCTTCCCTGGAACCTCCAGAAAGGAATGCAGTCTTGGTAATAGCTAGTTTTTAGTCCCATGAGATCTATACTAGACTTCTGATCAGTAAAACTATGAGGTAATACATGTGTATTTTTTAAAGCCACAAAATCTGTGGTAATTTGTTACAACAGCAATAGAAAACTAATACACTTTCTAAGTGGCTATTCAGGTATACTTGACTTATGTTGGCTTGAATTGGTTACAACTAATAGTGTGTGATTACTTTTTTTTTAATTTTTTTTAACATTTATTCATTTTTTGAGAGACACAGAGAGACAGTGTGAGCAGGTGAAGGACAGAGAGAGAGGGAGACACAGAATCTGAAGCAGGCTCCGGGCTCTGAGCTATCAGCACAGAGCCCGACACGGGGCTTGAACTCACGAACTGTAAGATCATGACCTGACCTGATATCAGATACTTAACCGACTGAGCTACCCAGGTGCCCCAGTGTGCTTTACTTATTGAAATAGAAGCCTAAAGGTATATGCTCCAAAGCATTATAAGTAATGTGGTTTATTCATTCTTTCTGCAAGTATTTCCCCAATATCTGGTGTCTACACTCACATCATAATTTTTCTTGGGAGTTTGGAGTTTGTAAATATTCTTGATTCTATTTCATCACAGACTATTACAGATAACCTGGAACATGGCAGGCACTTGATAAATATTCAATGAATATGTCTAAGGATGATTTTGCCATTTAAACTCCCTCTACCAGAAGTTATTTACCTTTAAGATGTGGGTGATAATTTATCAAACTTACAGGGTGGCCTCAAAGACATCTGCCTAAGCAATTTTTACAAAATAGGTAATTATTTTTAATTCCTTTTTTTTTCCCCCTAAGTAAGCTCTATACCCACCATGGGGCTTGAACTGACTACCTGGAGATCAAGAGTCACATGCTCTACTGACTGAAGGAGCCAGGTGCCCTCAAAATAGGTCATTATTAATACCAAAACATTTCTAAAATCTAAATCCTAATCCTTTGTGCCTTGACTTATGTGTCCATCTTTAAATTTTTTTTTTAACGTTTATTTATTTTTGAGACAGAGAGAGACAGAGCATGAACAGGGGAGGGGCAGAGAGAGAGGGAGACACAGAATCTGAAACTGGATCCAGGCTCTGAGCTGTCAGGACAGAGCCTGGCGCGGGGCTCGAACTCACCGACTGTGAGATCATGACCTGAGCTGAAGTTGGACGCTTAACCAACCAAGCCACCCAGGCGCCCCTGTGTCCATCTTTATAGTTTTCCTCTAGGGTCTCATTCCACACAAGAGCTTTCATTAAGGACTGCTATTATCTGGTTCCTGTCTTGCTCAAAATTCTCTAATAGCTCTTCACTACCTTTAGGCTCAAATCCAAATTCCTCAATCTGGCATGCAAAGTCTCACAACATGCCTATCCAAAGAATCTTCTCTCCCATTTACTTCCCAGCCTGATCCACACTCCCACCCCTGAGGCACTCTCCACTCAATGAAGGCTGCTCTTTGGCCCTAAAAATGCCACTTTCAGCCTTGACAAAAGCTTTTGATCCTGTGCTACTGGGTCTGCATGTCACTTTCCTTGCCTTTTCTTTTTTTTCTTAATTTTTTTTTTTACCATTTATTTATTTTTGAGACAGAGAGAGACAGAGCATGAACGGGGGAGGGGCAGAGAGAGAGGGAGACACAGAATCGGAAGCAGGCTCCAGGCTCCGAGCCTTCAGCCCAGAGCCTGATGCGGGGCTCGAACTCACGGACCACGAGATCGTGACCTGAGCTGAAGTCGGACGCTCAACCACTGAGCCACCCAGGCGCCCCTCTCCTTGCCTTTTCAACCCAGCCTATCACTCAGATAGGCTTGCGTCTTTCCTCCAACGGGCCTCTCCCAAATACACCAGCTCAGAATGATTCCCCACTCCCATGTGTTGCCCCTCATCTTGTAATAATCACCTGGTTTCATGTCTTGATCCTTACTCACTTCACATCTGCTGGTATCCCTCCCCAGCTAGACTACAGAGAAAAGTATTCATAATTTATGATTTTTACTATCTGCAGCCCACCCCCCACCCTGGCAATAGTGCTGGGCAAAAAATAAATAAGAATGATGAATTACTCACATATATAGTGCTTACTATGTTGTGGACATCATTCTAAGTGCTATACAAATTTTAGTTCATTTAAAACTCAATTCTGTAAGGTAGACATTATTTTTCTCTCCATTTTACAGATAAGGAAACTGAGGCACAGATACTCAATACTGATTTGTTGTAGAAATTAAGCTATGGAAGAAGTGTCTAAAATGTAAAATAATTGGAATCTATAAAAAGATTGATGATTGGAATATAGTATAGTTTATTGTAAGGGAAAATTCATACTTGGGAGGCTTGAGTTTTGTTTTGTTTTACATAATGGAGGGTCAGATATGTCTAACAGCAAGTCAGAAATACTATGTAACATACTTTTTTTTTAATGTTTATTTACTTTTGAGAGAGAGAGAGAGAGACAGACACAGAATGCGAGTGGGGGAGGGACAGAGAGAATGAAGAAGAAGCAGAATCTGAAGCAGGCTCCAGGCTCTGAGCTGTCAGCACAGAGCCTGACACTGGGCTTGAACCTACAGACCGCAATCATGACCTGAGCCAAAGTCAGACATTGAACCGATTGAGCCACCCAGGCACCCCTGTAACATGCTTTTCTTAACAATGAAGTGAAGTTGAATACATAATCAGTTGCACACATCCCAAAAACTCTTGAATGGATTTCGTATTCTATCCATTACACTAAGCTACCCATCTAAGGCTAATAGAGACTGAATTTCAGTTGTGTTTGGCAGAAATGAAAAGTTGTAATCTTTCTGTATTTCACTGTAATCTGCATCTTACCACAGTTCCTGAATCCTTTGCCCTGTGGAATTCTGTGGAGGTTTTTTATATTTGTTCATTGGTGGTGGTGGTGATGTCTACTTCATTTCAAAAACTGCTGCAGTGCCCTAAGGAAAGCCCATGATGTTCAGGAATAAAATTCAGCCCACTCCAAAGCTAAAGCCTTTTCATGCAGCGACTCCCAGGAGCTACACTCGCGTTGTGTTAATACTAGTGAGTCTTCCAAAGGCACGTCTAAAGCAGCCATAGCCCACAGCAGTTAAAGAACTGGCCCAAAATATACAAAACCCAACTTCTGGCTCCTTGAACAATGTTTACGTTGTTGCCATCAACCAGGTGATAATTCTCAGCTCAGAACTCTTCATCAGTTATCTTGCACTTTTTAATGATTTATTCACACAGCGATTAATTTATAAGCTCCTTCTTTCTCATCAGGCGATAACAAAAATAGTCTGTCTGAGAAACAGTTTAAGTAAAGGTCAAGGAAATCTTAGAAATTAGCTTTACTGAATCAAAGCAGCTGTACAAGCTTTTCCAATCAAGATGACAGAAGTGTTATCTGTAGGCATGGGCCCCTCCCAGACATTTGCTATTCTTATCTCCTTTGCCATTCGCCAGCCATTGGGAGAATTACAGGACCTGGTGTAAATTCTACGGTGGAACATTGTTTTCAATTAAAGATAAACAAAAACCCATTCCTCCCATCTGGGGATACTTGAATCTCTCTATGTTTCCATGTGAGAAGTGAGGCAGAAAAATCCTGTAGTTCTTCTGAAATGTCATGAACGTTTTACAGGGATTGGCAGCCCTTCTCGCCAAAACACAGAGCACCAGGGTCAGTGGCAATTCACTGGCCTCCCTCTTTCCTGGCATCTGACTAACTCACCAGCAGTCACGCAAGAATGTATTGATCTTTCTAAAGCTTGCTGGGCAATGAACTGCAGTGCAAAGATAAAAGGGATTATCAACTTGCCAAAATAGAATCTTCTGCCAACCCTAGAGAAGTCATGAAGGGGTGGGGGGAGGAAGGAAAAACAAATTGGCAACTAATGGGAACCCACGTAATATAAAAATCATAACGAACTCTCTTCTTTTGTACAGAGAGATGGCTTTGCTTTGGGGACAGACTTAGTATTCTGTGGCCCACAAAAACTACACGATTTGGATATTGTGGCCTCTTGATCAACCTACTGGTTGGAAAGCCCTTGAAGTTGGGTGTCATAAATTGGACAGCCCAAATTCATCTGTCACGTGGCTTTGGACAGTTTTTCCAATAATTCTACTTTAGATATTTCTGTTGTGATGGAGGCCCTCAGTGAAACCAGACAAAATGCACTTTAGATCAAGGGCAGCTCTCCGTCTTCACATTAGCCATCCAGCCTATTTCCAAAATAGATCCGAGAACTTAGAATATTATCAGAATATTTCCTTCAGCTGCATGAAAAGTATGGTAAAGAAGAGCACACAATCAAAAGACCGGCCTGGGTAATAGTATGCAACAAGGGAGAGGATGGAAAAGGCTGGAAGAGGCTTGTGATATAAAAGCCCACATTGTCAGCAGAACATATTGAGACATATTTTCTGCCTGAAACAATAACAATCATAAATGAACTATTGTTAACACAAAAATACCAAATACTGGTAAGAGCTGTCATTTTGGTTTTCTTTAGACATGATAAATTACATTTGCAAATTAGTGTCTGATCTGAGATGACATGGAACAAATGGTAATATTTACATTCTGCACATTATCCTTGTCAGATTAAGCTGCAGTTGGCCAGTGTGGATACAAAGAGGCCTCTGGAGGCTTGTCTGCTAAACCAGCATGTAAATTGTCTCTAAACCATCCACACGTCTACATTTATTATCTCCTCAAACCAGGAACAGCCGCCCCATTTAAATGTCAGTTTTGCCAAGTTAGGGTAACTTTACCAGGGGAAAGAACGAGTGGAGAGAAACGCTTCCAAGAAAGTACTCCAAAGTAGGTTACAGACCAGAAAACACATTTTCTAAGAAGTTGTCAAAGACTTCCTATTTCTTTAGCAGTTTAAAAGGGAAGGAGTACAGAGGAAGGAAGTGGCATGTAAGTGCCCATAATGCAATTTTCATCAAGGTGGGTCATATGTTATCTCATGTGATCCTCACGAATTACCCTCTAATATAGGCATTGTTATACCCACTTTACAGATATGGACATTGAAGTTCAAAGACACTGAGTAATTTGCTAGTATAGTTAGTGAGGACAGTTACTATTTGAAGCAGGGATAACTGACCCCAAAATCTTTGTACTGTGTCACTCTGACATTGACCTTAGCTAGAAATTTCTGAATTGGATGGCAGATCCTGGGTTTTCTAGAGTGTGGCCTAACAAAGAGAACATCAGGTTCCTATTGCCCTACCTTGCAGAAATGTAGTTCAGGGAGAAGGTATGGGGAAATCACTGCTAAGCTCCCTCACAGGATGCAAAACCTGTACTTCCAGCCCAGTTCCCTCCATCTTCATCATAAAAACTGCAAGTGAGGATCATAGGGTCTTTGTGAAGGTGGCTTAACTTTATATTAATCATGTCTTTAAAATCAAGCCTTGTAGACATGAAATACAAGATGACATGAGAAAAAGAAATTGCCTTTCTTGATCCCAAAATTTGTGTAGGAAAGAGAAAGGGGGTAACAAAAATGAATCAATGACATCTCTGTTCATTTCAGAGAAATAAAATCTTATGATTAGATTGGCCACTTTCATAAACCCAACTCTAGAACTGTTCTCTTAATTAGTGGATCTCATTCTCCTGATCTAAACCAACCAGTTGGAAAAAGACATTTGAGACATTTCATGAAACTTAATTATGGACCATGTTCTAGATGGTATCAATGAACTATTGTTGTTAAAGGTGATAATGACACTGCAGTTAGGTATGAAAATGTCCATTTTTAAAGAGATATGCTCAACATAAGGCAGGATGAAACAACACTGGATGTGGAATTTGTTTTCAAATACTTCAGCAAAAAAACCAAAAAACAAAAGAAACAGAACTAAATGGAAAAATCTTGGTAGTCTTGAATTTGGGTAATGGATCTAAAAGGGTTTATTATATAATTCTCATTACATACATGTGTGTGTTTATAATGGCTCATAAAAAAATTTTTTTTAAATAAAGCCTCTTGAAATACAGATCTGTTTCATTCAAAACACATTTTAAAAGCAGTATGTTTTAAAATATGTTTGAATCTTAGGCTTCACCAAGTTTACTCAACCAGAGTAATTAGTGGGCAGTCTTTGGGAAGCCTGCAGCAAGATTCTGCAGTCTGTCAAGATCTTCTGCTTGTTCCTTAACAAGAAACCTTAGAGAAGTTACTATTACAGCATGAGGAAGGAAGTGCTAAAATTGCCAGTGTTAATAGGACATGTTTAACTCGCTTTTCAGGGAAAGAGGTCTGTAAACTACAGAAGAGAATGACATTACTATAAATCATAGTTTAGGGTCTCCCCTTGCTGTGGAGGGGGTACCGCTTCACACTATGCCTTCCATTAGTCCAATTTTCAATCAAAGCCAGGGCACTAGCCTACTTTGCTTACACAGAGATTTTCACATGCTCCGGAGGGGTCACAGAAGGTACTTGGGGAAAAGGACATGTGAGCTAAGAAACGGACTCTCTGAAACAAGGGTCGTTCCTGCTGTCCTGCTGATAGCATCCATGTTCCCCAGGGAGTAGCTCACATCTGGGCTCCACAGAGACTGACGTATGCAGCCTGCTCCACAAGGACAGGACAAGGTGGCAAAGGCAGAGCAGCCTTGTCCACCAACACATCATGTCTTCGAAATGTTTGAGGATTTATTTTAAATGAAAGCATCTTTTCAGAAGAAATTTATGAAATGCCAGTTCACTTCCATGCTAGGGTAGATGTGCAAATGTGACCGTGGGGAAGATCTGGAGGAAGTGGGCAAGCAGAGGGGACCATGCTGTGACAGGGAACTTCTGATAACACAAAATGTTTTTCAAAGTGAAGTCAGAAGGCATCACCTGAATGAGAATCACTTGGGATATTTCTTAAAAATGCAGCTTTTCTGACATTGCCCCAAATCTATTACATCAGAATATATTGGGGGGGGGGGATGGGGGGAGCAAAAAACTGCCTTTTCAATAAATTTCCCAGATTCTTCTGCATAGTAAAGCTTGAGAAATGCTATTAATCCTCTCTGCCTTCACCTGCTCCTTTGCCTTCAATGTCCATCCATTGGTCCCTCCCTGGGAGCTCCCCCTGAGCCCCACATTTCTAGCTTTGTAATGCCAGCTCCCTGTATTTTCCCACAAGTTGGACTCAGAAGGGCACTACTTGATTGAATCTTTCATATGCTAGCTATGATCACCCGAGTCCTGTCTCTTCTCTGAGCGCCCATAAGTGAGCACCGTTTTCCCCTAGCACAACTTACTATATTGTATTTTAATTGTCCATTTACTTCTTACTTGTTGAGTTCCTTGCTAGAGGGACTGCTGGGTATAGGGTAAGTATTCAATAATTGTTGGTCAAATAAGGAAATGGAGGATTTTTTTCTGACTCATAATTTTTACTACTTAACACCTATTCTCTTATTCCAGGAATTTCAAAACAGGCATTTTTTTTCAAACTTTCTCTTCTCTCCCATCCTCCCCAAAAGCATCATTGAAACATTCAGTACACATTGGGGACAGATCAGAAGGTGCTACTTTCCATTCTAGAAACATATAAGAAACTATGCATCATGTCCTGAATTTCTCAGAAGTTTCTGATCTTTTGGCGAGATTGAGTTTCCTGATGAAATTTAGCTACAGTCTTCCACATCCTCAGAAAGCAACCAACATAAAAATCTTTGCAAGGTAATGAGCAGACTTGGAAATTGCAAAGAGGAAGTGCACACATAAGATGATTTTAACCAAATCTAGAAACAGGAGATCTAAAAAGTAGGGTCTTTTGAATTAGTTCTTATTATTTATGCCCCATGTGCTTATAAAAGGAAAAAGATCAAGGTGGTTTCTGATAAAAGTCACATATTCAACTGTATTATTCAGAAATTTAAAAGATCAAAAGTCTACTTGGTCTTCACAATGGCACAGATTGGGACAACCAGGTCTGTGGTTTATTTATAGGAAGCTTGGCATAAAGCTTAGTGGGTTATCCAGCAAATGTTTGATTTTGTAATTTGGAAAAGATAAAGGGCAATCATTTTTTAATATAAGGTATATTAACTTTGAATTTTTCCTGTAGGAGCTATACCTGACAAGTTAAGTATTAGGATCAAACAAATTTGATAAAAATATTTTCTAAATATGAATGTGCCTAGGATCTTTTTTACTTACTTTTCTAGTCTCTTTTTGTGTTTGCAAGAGTCTTACTAGTCTGGTAACCCAAGATGTGTTGCTCACTTATGAGACAGTCATAACTCATTTCAACCTTCTAATGATCCTTTAGCATCTGTGAGGCCAGGAAGCATAAAAGAAGGCAACTAATGAAATTAAAGAGATCTTTTCTATGCTTCCATCATCTTTATCTTCTATCTTGCCATTCCAGGCTTGTGTACCATTACACTCAGAACTAGTAAGTTTAATATCCACTTTGAGTCCAGTTTAAAGAATCCAATTTAAGAAGCACTAACAATTAATTATTTAGTTGATTATTGGCTGGTAATGTATCAAAAGTTTACCCTGCGCTTGTAGGAAAAAAAAGTCCACTTTTTCTATAAAGTCCCAATCCACTTTTTCCATAGTTGGAACCTTATCAGAATCCTTGCCAAATCTTGCATTTGAATCCTTAAATGTTTATATCAGGTCACAATATGAAATAAAATGGAGAAAACTGTTGTTTGGGGGCTAGAACACCAAGGAATGTGCATGCATCTTTGTTGTTGTTGTTGTTGTTAAGTTTATTTATTTATTTTGAGAGAGAGAGTGCAAATGGGTGAGGGGCAGAGAGAGAGGGACAGAGAGAATCTCAAGTAGGCTCTGAGCTGTCAGTATGCCCTGACATAAGACTCGATCTCATGAACCTTGAGATCATGACCTGAGCCGAAATCAAGAGTTGGATGCTTCACCAGCTGGCACCCTTGTGCATGCACCTTTATAAGAGGAATACACAGATTGAGACATACTCGATGGCTATTATAAAAAAGCCAAACTGGAGAAGACTAAGGTCTTGCCACATGTACCAACTATATTAGAAATCATTCCTCTGAATGAAAACTGATCATCTTGGCCCTGTCCCCTGTCAAAGTTACATTGCTGAGGTACAGAATTTTGAACTAGGCTGGATTCTTTTAGGGTTTTTAAATTGTTAAGCAATAATAAGCAAACTTGATGAACATAAAAAATAGAGTTTGTTGGAGAGATAGTGGGCAGTTCACAAAAGAGTTTGAAAGGCCAGATGATAAGACTCAGAAAAGTTAGGAACTAGAGCAAGTACTGATGGCTCTGGGATTGAATCAAAAGGAAATACTCAACTATCTCATATGGATAAATTTCCTGTACTGATCATCAGAAATGAATGCTTCCCAGCCATTTCATCTACCAGCTTCCTCTTCTGTCATCTTTGTAAACTGGCTCATAAGTGATCATCCAGGGAGAAAAAATCTTATTGGTCTAGCTTGGACCATGTGACTCCATCCGGGTTAGAGGAGGATAGACTTAGTTTCCTTTACTTCTTTACTTTACTTCTTCATTAAAGGTACCCAAAAGGGGAGAGAAGCTATTCCCCCAAATAAAATCAGCATACTGCTCAAAAGGCAATAATATTAGAGGCAAAAATACCACTTCATATCATTAAAGTGTCTGATGAGTTCTTAATCTGGATCTCATCACTGAAATCATTTGTAAATTTTTGTAAATTTTTACATGGATGTAAAATCTTCAGATTTTTAAAAAAAAGTCTAAGTCACAAAAAGGCTAGAACTACTGCACAGCATTGCATACAAGAATATTTTTCTCCTTGGCCAGGGAAGGAGGCGCCTGGGTGGCTCAGCTGACTGAGTGTCTACTCTTGATTTCGGCTCAGGTCATGATCTCAAGGTTCATGAGGTAGAGCCCCACATTGGGGCATGCGGACAGCTCAGAGCCTATGTGGGATTCTTGGTCTCCCTCACTCTCTGCCCCTCCCCCACTCATTATTTTTTTCTCTTTCTCTCAAATATCAATAAATAAAAATATTTTTAAAAAAAGAACATTTTCCTCCAAAATTCAAGTGTCTTGGAAACAAGTAATCTTAAAGTTCAGCAGGAAATCTTTGCTTTTAGTTTCCATTCTCTTGTATTTTAGTTAAGACCATTTAAAATATGCCCAGGGGTTGGGCACCTGGGTGGTTCATTATGGTGAGCGTTAAACTTTTGATTTTGTCTCAGATCATGATCCCAGCATCATGGGATTGAGTCGCACATTTGGCTCTGCACTGAGCGTGGAGCCTGCTTGAGATTCTGTCTCTCTCCCTTTATATATATATATATATATATATATAGTATGTCCAGAGGTTAGAGAAAAAAGTTGCTACATTTTGACATTCAATGTTTGCTGAGATGCTAATAATTAACTCTTGAGAACTGGGCAGATAAAGTTTATCTGGGACATCCTTCAACCCCTTCTATCTGCTTGCCTGGCAGAGCCCAACCCTGAGTGAGTCCAACCAACTGCCTTCTCTGGACAACTGTGGGAAGACATGAACTAGTTCTTAAGGAAGATAGACAAGTTCATGACCACTGGCCCTCCTCAGCCATCCTCCCATCATTATTTCTGGTCAGTTCATTGTTCTTCATAATGCCAACTTAAAAACTTCACTCTCTTCAAACTCTCACTACTTCCCCACATTCTAAACCATCTGATAAAAATGTCTTCATATCCAATTTATTGTCATATACTTGAGCCTGCAAGCAGGATAGAACCCTACCACCATTCTTGGACAGAATTAACAGGACCACATACAACACAATTCTCTTCTGTGATTCCTAAAAGAGGAAGGAGATTGGAACCTGGGAGGAGGGGGAACTCTGTTTCCAAATCGTTCATCAAACTTTTTAGAAAAAAACAAATACTTTTATATAGTAAAGTGTAATTCATCCATCTTAATACATATATCTCTAAAGAAACCCAACTCCATTTACTCTCATTTGAAGATCATTAAGAAACCTTTAGATTTATAACTTAATATTGGGTGTGTGAATCAATCTTCTATGTCTTTGGGACATAATTCAGTCCCTTAGAGCCTGAATACTACCACAGAAATAACAAAACGTAGACCTTTAAATTGCAAAGCTGGGGGCCATATTCTACATCTGAGATGGCCCTCGAATTAGGCAATAATATCACGTGAGGCTGGCTTAAACCAATCACTTAGTCTTACCTATATTATTTTTATTACAACCTTTATGCAATTTTTATGATTATCACTTTTAGGAATGGTCTGACTCAGAACATCAACTCTGACTTCCTACAGGGCAATGCATCAACCTCCTTTCTTTTGTACTGATTAGTGTCTATGAGGAAAGTACAAATGTTCTTTCTTTTATTATCTATTATTATTATGGAGGTGATGAAGGTCTCCCCCTTTTGGGGTGTAATTCTGAAGTCAGTTAGAGGAGGTTGAAATTAGTGGGAGTTTCAAATTCACACACATTAGAGCTTCACTGAGTTGCCTTTCAGAGTCCTCTCAAACATTCTGTTTCTCTATCAATGCTTGACTTCAGATCTGATACATCTGTCCAGAGCAGCTCTCCCAGACACTCCTATTGTACTTGGTGCTGTGCTTAACTCAAGCATATCTCAAACAGTATTGGACTGACTAGCTCTCATGTCAGGGATAATGGGACTGTTTTTTCATCATTGCGGAATGTGGAACAATGGCAGTCAATACGTGTTTGCTGAATTAATGAATGGAGTGTAATCCAGCTTAGGGCAGGTGACAAAGGAGTGGTCAAGATGAATTGCTGAACTCTCTTTCATAATCTGATTTTAAGATAGAATTATGAATCTAAGGAGCATAAGCTTTCGATCCATTTTGGAGGTGAATGAAATGGCACTTCTGAAAATAAAATATACCATTACCCACGTCGACTTAAATCAGTTATTCTTTCAATATGGACTCATTCAGTGAGAACAGAAAGTTTATATATTTATATGTGTATCACCTAGCCTTAACTTCTCTACCAAAAAATATAAAGTGACTCACTGTCTCTTTACAAGAATTTCCAGATCTGCTGTGGTGGTTTTGTAATGGGTCAACTTAGCTAAGCTGGAACTACATTTCCCCAAATTCCTCTCTAGTTAAAGAAGAGCCACAAGAGAAATTTTGTGTGTGATTTAGAAGACAAAAGTGAGGCAGGTGTTAGAGGCTTAAGGTGGAGAGCACCAGGCACTGTAGCTCATACCTGTGGTCTCTCGTGTGCTTGCTCACTTTATCATCATGAAGCATCAGCCAGACCCGCAGCTCCTCCTGCTGGATCCCCTCCTCCAACTTCTCCAAGTCCTTGGCCTGCTGCATACAGTTCATGGCAAAAGTACTGGCTGCTTCTTCTTCAAGCCTCCCAGACATAGAGGCTGGACATAGTGAGAGACAGGTACAGATTCTAATATGCCTAGGTAGCTTCTAGTTTGTCCTCACAGGTTCCAGTTTGTCCCCGCTCTCCTTCATTCACTTCCTATCAGGTTTTTCATTCATTCCAACGGCTGGCCCTGCATGCCTGCAGTGACTTCAGGCCCACACCAGATACAGAGGCATTGTCTTCCATAGAATTCTTCACCAGCTGTCATCATTGTGTGAGATATAATCTTTGTAATAAATCCCCTATTCTATATTATTCAAAAGCTGTCTTACTTCCTTGATAGAATCTTAACTCATACACCTGTGCAGGGTATCACTTTGTCCTATCCCAATCATTCTGTATAACACATATAGGTTAAAGAAGAGAAGAATCATGGCATAGTCTGGAAAGACCACTCTATGATTTATCATGATATGTTTGCTAATTAGGAGCCAAGAGAGCCACTTCAACTTTATGAATGGTGTATAGGGTTGAAGGATTGTGCATGTCCAGTGATGCCTGTGAGGTTGTCCTGTGTGCAGCTTACTCAGCTGTAGATGGAAGCTCTGGAAGAGAGTAGTATTGTAAATGGTTCCTCTCTACATAAAATAGCCATTTTTAACTTGCAACAAGAAACCGATCCATTCATATAGAACCACCCTTGACTCAGTCTAGATGAGATTTAGAGTAGTCCAGTCTAGTATACTAGGTCATTGGGAATAAAAATAGAAAACACAGTGCATCTGAAGAATCATTAAGTCATTAAAAGCAGAGGAAATTAACTGCACAAGCCACTACATTTGAATATTCTAATGACAGATTTCCTGAAAATTAAGTTATCTGATTTGACTCCTTTATGGCTCCTTTGTTCTATTTTCCTATTCTAAAGCCACTTGAATGTGAATTGGCAAACTCCAAAGAGTTACCAAGTAAACAGATCAATAACACTCTCTTGGCCATTGTAGTCTACAGAGGGGGTTTTCCTTAAAATTAAAATCAAGACTAAAAGAGCAAAAGCCATAAGGCTTTTATGGGTGCCTTTGAAACTCAAGCTCAAATCACTACCTCTCTACTTGAGAGAAACATGTCCTCATATTTAAGAGGTCACTGAATCTCCTGCCTTGTCCAATTCTATCTTCCCCTCAAACTTCCACTTCTATTAGCCATCAACCTTAGTCCCTTTCCCTGACACCTCAGACTGCTTCTTGTAACTTTCTATTAACAAAGTACTTTGCACATAGTAGTTACATAATAAACAATTTCTATGATGCTAAGGATCGCATGTCTACCTGGGCCATAGTTCTACTTTCCACCCATGATGAAGGCAATATGCATATATTGGAATTGGAGTTCTACTTGTATAACTAGCCCTATTATTTTCATGAACTTCCACTTTCTCAGGGCCTGTTTTTCCTTCCTTCTGAGATAATGCCTAATATTCCTTATAGCTCAGAGAACAGAGTGCTCCTACAAAGTTTACTACAGTAACCTCTTCAGCATGCAATGCAAAAGAGAGCTGAAACTAAGGTTTGTTTGGCCTGAGTTGATTAAAACCTTCCAGAAGTGATCAGCTGAGACCTTCAGAGCAGTGCAGCACCACCATGGAGGCACTTCCTGGACCCCAAGCCTGAGATCAGATGCTCATCTGCCTCCTGCCTTCTTTCTCAACCAATCAGCAGATTTGATTCTGCCTTCAGTTAGGGGCAGATAGCCACAGCCACTGGCTTCTGAGAGGCATCTGGCTGAGTTTCCAGGATACCTTCTAGCACTGATTTACTCACCCCTGTAGTATGTTTGATGAGATTTGTAAAGTTCATCACCAGATACTCTACTAGTGGGCCTAAATTCTTAGAAGAGTTGAAATAGTTTCAGAGAGAAGCTTTGTTTGTAGATCAGAATGACCAAGAGATTGGCTTCCCCTGCTGGCCCAAGAGCCCTGGGTAATCTTAGCCTAAGTGGCTGCCAAAAAGGAATCTTGAGAAAAATCAGTTCCAAAAAGAGAAGGAGAGTGTCTAGGGTGTTTTGGGAATGGTTCCAGGTAATTTCACACTACTATGAAGCACCCAAGTATTACTGTTAATCAAGCCAAACCTTTCCAACTTTGATTTTGTTTTCATACACAGTGATAAGGCAGGGGATATTGTAGCAATATGAGATTTTGTATGTGACTGACAGCTGTCATCTCAGCTCTGAGGATGTAAGACCACTAGGCCTAATAGACTTGCTTGTTCACCTCATCTTGGGTGGTGAAAATCATTAGTAATTGTGTCTAAAAGAGCTTTGAATATCAGAGCTTTATGAAATATACTAGTTCATTTTCCCTCAATCCCCTGATACTTTTTTTTCCACACACCAAAAAATACCTTAGTACATAAGTTACAAGGACCTCTGGCTGATAAGTGATTTATACTAAAAACACTGAACATAGTCAGGAGAAAGCAATTCTTGTTATTTCCCCAGCTCAGAATTTGGACCTATTCCAGGCATTTCTCTCTGAATCAGGCCCAAGCATCCCCATCTGGAGTACTAGCAAACTGATGAGATCTTCTGCCTCATAAAAACCTTATAACCTTACCAAAGCAGAGGGCTGGCTTTATCTTAAAGGTCTATGAACAACTTAGTCATATTTTTTCTAACTTATTTGAAAATTTAAGGTTTTTTTTCACTTCCACATCTTTGAAAAGTGGTGGAGAACGTGTTTTCACATAGCTTCCAGCATTAAAACTCATACACCACATCTACTGCTGCCTGAATTTACAAGGTTTAGCTTGGACTTTCTGAAATAAGCTGGTGCCATCTGATTAGAATCATGACTCATTTGAGCCAGGCTGGCTGATGCAATCAGCAATCTATCCAGTAATGCTTGCACATAGAAGCTGTCTTATTAAATACTCTGCTGGAATCCGCCCATGAGGAGGAATCCACCCAGACCCAGATTCTCACACACTTCCTTGAATAATCAGGAGTCAGTACGTTTAACTTGAAATAAATGTACAAAATTTACTTGTGAAAGCTCATACTCCTGGTTTACTTTCACAAAATTGCAAGGTTGGAAGTTTCAATAGGTCATTTTGTCCATCCCTCTGCTTCTGGCAGGCCCTTCCTCTAAACGGTACCAGGTGGATGGTGATCTAATCTAGGCTTAAAAGGATGCAGAAAAGGCAAATTTTCACCCCGACTTTGGCAATGCTCTTGCATCTTGCCCTTCCCTCCCCTGCCAAAAATACTTTGCTATGAGCCTCCTATCCTCATTAAAACTCATTTCTTCCTTTTTCATTTTCATAGAAGCTGGAGAACACTACCAACCAGAGAATATATTTTCTTCTCAATTTCTCCCTAGGGTAGGGTCTCATTCGCTTCCATATATAATTGCCAAATCAAAGAGGCACTCCTTTCTGGGTAAATTAGCTTGGGATTGTCTATTTTATGTCTCAAATGAGGCTTCACCCCATGCCCGATAACTAATAAAGTAGTAAATATAAAACCCAGAGGCATTAATCATGTAAAATTGTATATGTAATATTTTGGAACACACAACACAACTTAGTCTAAGTAAAAAAAATAATAATAACACAAGTGAGTAATATCTGTTGTGCAGGGCAGGGAGTGGTCTTGATTTTAAAATGATATGTATTCATTATTTTTTAAATGGGAAAATAAAGAAAGCACAAACACACAAAAAATAAAAGCACACATGATCCCACTGTACAAACATAACCACTAACATCTTATATTTCTTTCTAGATTTTATATTTTTAATAGCTTTATTCATTTCGGCAAACCCTGCTGCTAAGTGAAAAGTCACTAAATTACAAAACTATTTCCATTAATTTTAATGGGAAAAACGCTATGTTCCATCCCAATGCAAGATACCAAAGGATTTTTGCAGATAGTAAAATATATCAAATTAATGATGAAATAAGTTTCTATAAATAACAATAACTTACAAGCAAATAAATACTGTTTGATCATAAATGTAATGTAAGATTTATTGTACCTGCCAAAGGAAAAAGAGAACTTTTGATCATAGGTAGGGAGGCTGGAGGCAAAGTGCAAGACAGTCATTTTCTGGAAGGTGGTGAGAGTAAGCAATCGACTTTCAGATAGGCAAGGTTTTTGCACACGTTGAAATCTTGCACAGTTTTAGGCAGACAAAAACATGCCAAACTTCAATGGCTTAAAACAACAAACATTTATTATTTCTCATGATTCTGTGGGTTAATTGGGCTATTTTTAAATTTTTTTTTTCAACGTTTTTTATTTATTTTTGAGACAGAGAGAGACAGAGCATGAACGGGGGAGGGGCAGAGAGAGAGGGAGACACAGAATCGGAAGCAGGCTCCAGGCTCCGAGCCATCAGCCCAGAGCCTGACGCGGGGCTCGAACTCACGGACCATGAGATCGTGACCTGGCTGAAGTCGGACGCTTAACCGACTGCGCCACCCAGGCGCAATTGGGCTATTTTTTTGGTCTGGGCCAGCTTAGCTGATCCCTGTTGTTAGCTAGGGACTCAGCTGGAACTTGTTGGTCTAAGACAGTGGTGGGCGAACTTTTTCTGTAAAGGGCTAGATGTGAATATTTTTAGGCTTTGAAAGCCATGTTTTCCCTCTTACAACTACTCAGTCTACTGTTGTAATGTAATAGCAGCCACATACAGCATGTGAACAAATGGGTGAAGCTGTGTTCCTTGCTTAGCCCTGGTCTAGTATAGCCTCACTCATGTGTTTGGCAGTTGGCAGGCTTCTTGGTGGTTCTCAAACTTGAGCATGTATTAGGATAACCTAGAGAGCATGTTAAAGCACAGATTGCTGAACCTCATGTCCAGAGTTTCCAACTCAGTAGGACTGGGGTGAAGCTGCAGAATTTGCATTTATAACAGGTTATTGGGTGATGCTGTTGCATTAGTCTGGGGACTACATTTTGGGGACCACTGGTCTTGAACTTCATAGCTAGCATGGCTCATCTCTGTTCTATGTGTCTCTCCCTCTCCAGGAGTCTAGCCTGAACTTCCTTTAAAAAAAAAAAGTTTCTTTCTTTATTTTGAGAGAGAAAGAGAACACCCAGGAGCAGGGGAGTGGAAGACAGAGAGGGAGAGAGAGAGAATCCCAAGCAGGCTTCATGCTCAGCACAGAGCCCAACACGGGGCTTGATCTCACAACCATGAGATCATGAGTCGGACACTTAACCGACTGAGCCACCCAGGTGCCCCTAGCCTGAGCTTCTTCACATGGTAGTTTCAGGGTTCCAAAGAGCAGCAGAAAAGGCCCAACGTACAGATGCTTTTCAGGGCTCTTGTTTCATTTGCTATTGTCCCATTGTCCAAAACAAGTCACATAGCCAGGCTTTGTCACTGTGGAAGGAGACTACCTAAAGGTGTGGGCAAAGGGAAGTTTGAATAAGTTGGATGTCACTGCTGCAAAAAACTACCACACTGCACTAAAAGGAGTTATAGAACAGAAACACATCTTTGGAACAAAATAAATACTGAGCACAAGAAGGCTTTGAAAAACATGGAAATAGCTCAAATGCACAATGGATGGGAGAATCATAGAAGATACTACCTTTTTGTCCCTCTCATTTGATGTATGTTCACAAAGCAAAATATTTTGGGTTCATCCACTCAGGCACAATTCAAATTTGTTCCATATGATATACCCTTTGATTAGAAACTGCTGTTGTCAAGTAGATTGGTGAATGTGTCTTTGCCTGAAATCATAATGTCAATACATGACTTCTAACAATGTTTATTTAGTGGGCTTTGGAGTGAAAGAGTTGTTATACTGAGAAAAAATTTGAAAAATAAAAAGTGGTATAACCTTTCAAAAATTGTATTAGTAAAAGGTTAACTGGTAGGTGTTCTGTGAGATGAGTCTGGTTATATTGAACATTTTCATGATTTCTAAGAAAGAAAAAAATGGAATAAATATATATATTTTTTTAGTTAAACTCACAAAATACATGTTCTAAAGATGATAAATGAAATTAATGGATTCCACCTTGGTCCTGAGGCACTTTTTGGGAGACACCCAGGATAGGAACATGGAATGGAACCCTGAAATACCCTCATTATGTTACGAAAGTCAGCATATGGCTCGCCCCTCCCCATTGACCTCTTACTGGATTTCACAGCTCCATAGTTTTGTGACTTCATGGCTTTGATTTATAAAAGGTGTCTTGTCATGGTTCTATTTTTCAGGAATCTGCCTCTAAATGAAACACTAACACTAAAACAAATGATGCCAAATCCAAATGGCTTACAACATGCCTAGTGTTATTTCTTTTGAGACGCAGAAGTATTTATATATTTCAGTGTAAGCTGAAGCACGTTGAACTTTTTTGTACTTGAGTTTACTTTATTGGGGATTAGAAAAATTGATTTTGTTTACATGACAGTGTGCCTCCAAAACTGATGACAGACCAAATCACTCCACAGAGAGTGTTCTCTCCTAAACTAGGCACAGAATTAAAATGCAAGTTGGAGAATAAAATATGCTACCTTTAAGGAAACCCTGAAAGAGCTGCAAGATAAACTGATAGTAAGCCACTATTCATGGCTCTGAGCACTTGGTTAAATCCAGAATAGAAAAGACATTAACCCTAACCTCAAGGGACTTACATCATGGATGAAGGTCAGACAGGAAAACATCACATGGGCCAATAAACAAAATATTTATGAGACTGGAAAAGCAGTAGGTTGAAAGCTATGCTGTAGGTTGAAAAAGGAGAGAGATGAACAAGAAAGCTCCCCAGTTTTCCCCTGGAAACATAAATGGAGATGATCCCATCAAGTGAATGTGGTTACTGTGGTAGGTCTCATGGAAGCTACCACCTGGAGATGCTGGTCAGAACAGCTGACCCTTGAACAACATGGGTTTGAACTACATGGAGCCACTTACATGCAGAGTTTTTAAAATAAATACAGTACAGGGGCGCCTGGGTGGCTCAGTTGGTTAAGCGTCCGACTTCAGCTCAGGTCACGATCTCGCAGTCCGTGAGTTCGAGCCCCGCGTCGGGCTCTGGGCTGATGGCTCAGAGCCTGGAGCCTGCCTCCGATTCTGTGTCTCCCTCTCTCTGTCCCTCCCCCATTCATGCTCTGTCTCTGTCTCAAAAATAAATAAACGTTAAAAAAAATTTAAAATAAATACAGTCCAGTTTTTTAATGTATTTTTTGTTCCTTATGATTTTCTTAATGACATTTTGTTTTCCCTAGCTTACTTTATAGTAAGAATTCAGAATATAATACACATAACATACAAAGTAAGTGTTAAGCAACCATTTATATTATCAGTAAGGCTTCCTGTTAATGGTAGGCTATTAGCAGTTAAGTTTTTCGGGAGTTGGGAATTAGAAGTTATACGTGGATTTCTGCATGCAGGTCAGTGCCCCTAACCTCCACGTTGTTCATAGATCAACTGTATAACAGAAAAAGAAAGAAGCAAATCTGAACTTGTCCCTGGACCATAATTCCTCTTCCTCCATAATTTCCACCTTCAGTTTCTCTCCCTGGCAGGTATGGCTATCATCTTTGTCCTTTCTGTCCTAAAAGGAGTATAACCTCTAGACCCCTTAGACATCCTCAGAGAGACTGTTGAAAAGGGGGTCCCAGCAAAGGTGTTTTAGATTCAGCTTCTGAGTCAAAGACCAGAGAATAGTATTGGTTTACCCAGTTTTCCTCCCTTCAACAAGGGGCATAAATGAACTGCTGAAAGAGAAACCGAGGCACATTAAAATTTTGAAGAGTTTGAGCAAACAATCCATTTGTCTAGGGCAGTGCTAAACTGGAAGTTGTTAAGAGTTCTTCTCCTACAGGAGCTTGGGGCAGGGTTTTTGTAGAGAAGATGCCAGAAGCAAGGCACAGACATTTGATTCACTATAGCTTAAGCAGCTGTCCTATTTGGGAAAGCTTAGTTGGCATTTTGTGATAGGTTGTTTTTAAGTTTCATTTTCTTGGATTCTGTGCACTGACTCTGGCTTTGGTTCCAGTTTGCTTACGTAGGCTACCAAGGCATCAGTGTCACTGCAGTCTAATGGCCTCCTTGTTTAATTACTCAGCATCCCTCTTGCATCCTACATTTCCTCTGGACAACTTCTCTTCATAATGCCTGAGGCTATCATGCAGAGCCAGGGCTCTTTGTAGTACAACTTTCCAACAAATCACATTTGAGGACATAAACACCAACTTGCTGACATGCTAAGATGCATGCTGATGAGAAGGGTGTGACTTTATAAAACTTCCCAGCTAAGATATGCTTTCTCTTAAAAGTGGATTGTGTTATAGGATTTAAAACAAAATGGTATCCATTGATGGTCATAGATAAAAAGTACTGTGTCCTCATGTTTTATTTTGATATGCTGTGACCTTGCGATACTTAGCATCTATGCTATCTTCTTGAAAAGTATTTATTAACAGAGGGGTATTTGGCATAGAAGGATAAATTAGGAGAGGGAACCCCACAATGAGAATTTATGGGAGACTGGATCTTGCAGCTTGTTTTTTCACTAAGTTCTTGAGACTTGTTAACTGCTTTGGGTGTCTCCGGAGTGTCATCAATTAATTGAACTCTGGCCTTGCAGAAGTTGATTGATATGCAGGTGACTGAAGCAGTGGCTGTGTCTCAATATTAATTACCCTTTCTGAAAACACCAACTTTTTCTCAACTTCTCCAGAGAAATGTAGTGGTGAGAGAAATGGAGAGTCTGCTCTTTCATAGATCATGTGTTACCTACTCATCACTTTGGGGGTGACGCTTGTCAAGGACAAAATGGAAAAAGATATAGGAAGAAAGAAATTTTAACGCTGCAGCACTGTTAGAAGACTTGTCATTAACCCATTTCCCTCAAGATTTTGCTTTGTGTAGGAAAACAAGCCTTGTGGGGTTTAGCTGCAGCCTGCATATGTGGAAGTGTTGAGGTCTAAATGCAATTTGGCCCCTAACTTCCTTATAATGATGAGCCATCATTCACTAAGTACCTTCTCTGTGCAGGGCATATGAATGTACAAGCTTTCTAAACATTTTCTTAAATATTCCTCATAACAGCCCCATGTAGCAAGTAAGAAAACTGATATTCAGAAAGGTTCCCATGATGTCAGAGCTAGGAAGGGCAGAGCTAAGATTCAAACATAGGTCTGCCTCACTTCAAAGTCAATGGGAAATTCTTGGAAGTTTATTTTATTGCTTCACTTCCTTACCTTTAAAATGTGTATGGAAATGGGTAAGAGGAGCAGTGAAAGATGAGAGGCAGGAGTTTAATATGTTAATTTTCTTGACAAGATTGTCCTGACTGAGACTTTTATAAAATACAGAGAAAGGTCAAATGTGGGTTTGTGAGTGTGTGTATAGTTTCCACACTCACAAACTGCAAAACCCCTTCAGGAAAAGGCTGAAATGCATCTAGAGGAAACAGTCTTTAATAGTTTTTGACCCACTCTCTGGAAACTACACAGCTATATTATGATCTAAACAAGGGAAGAGGGGAAGTGCTGCTAAGAAGAGAGGATAAAACTGAATTTGCTCTCTGTTTATATAAGAAGTTTTAAATCTGTGATTTCAGATTGCTAAAGTACTGTTTTTATAAAAAAAATTTTTTTTTGCATCACATGAGATATTATGTCTTTTCCCCATGCCAGTGGTCTCTGCCCTTTGGAAGTGACACATATTTTTCTTTTGAAAGCTCTGGAGATTGCAAGCAACAACCATCACATCCCCTTTCACATCACAGCCACACTTTCAGCAGCAGGGGAGACTGGCTGTCCATGTAGAAGCCATTCTTTGTCTGTCCAGACCTGAGACACTAAGTCCAGCTCCAGAAGAATGACTTTTGCATTTATCCCATGTGATGTAAATGGTCCTACTTGAATAGGTAAAGACAGCATTTTTCGCAGAGCATTTCTTGTAAGGATGTTGACTTTCCTCTAAGGAGCATGAAGAAGGTGATGTAATGTAGTGGTTGAGGGTGGAGCCACCTTCACTCAACCATGTGAGTTCATCCACCATCCCCATCACTTGCTAACTGTGGTGACTGAGATGAGTCATTCAACCTCCCTGGGGGTTCTTATTTATAAAATAAAGATAACAATTAAAGAATTGTTGTGAGGATTAATAGAATATTGCCTACTAAGCATTTAAACCAGTACCTGACCCTCAATAAATGTTTCCTATCATTAATATTGATAAAGAAACCAAGGCATATCTATTTTTCCTTTCTAATACTTTCCTTTTTATTTCCCCAAAGTTGTTTTTCTACTCTATAATCATCATCCCCTAATTCCCCATTTACCTTCACATCCTGGATGCATATATTTGACTCTTACGATTTTTCTCTATTAATCTTGGTCCCAAATTAAAAACAAATATTAATCCATTCCAAAACAAATCATGGATTATATCACAATTTTTAAATCCAAGTCAGAGCCAATATGTCTTTCTTTTCTCCTTTTCCTTCTTCTTCCTTCTCCTCCTCCTTCTTCCTTTCTCCTCCTCCTCCCCCACATCCTGTTTCTCCTTCCTCCCCCTCCTCCACCATTACTACCTCTCCTCCCTCCTCTTCCTCCCCTTTTTTTTCTTCTTCCCTTCTTCCTCTTCTTCCCTTCTTGTTGTTGTTCTTCTTCTCCTCCTTAAAAATCACATCACATTCCTCCTCTAAATTTGTACATTTTTAAAGTTTTTGGACATATTAAAGTTAAGATTATTTAAGGTGAATTGTCAACTGACACCTTATACAAAACCTTTGTTGTCTTTTTTCCTCCAATTCCACACCATATTCCAGAGTCTGGCAGTACTCTAATAAAGGAGATGATACTGTGAATCACAACTGCCTACCTAGTGATGGATGGGTAGGTTGTGGGTAACTCACTATAGAGTTTACTTTTCCAAGTTTGAAATGTTCAAAGTAGACATGTGTTAAGTCATCCATCAGAAATGGGGAACACAATGACAGAAATAACCAGATGCCCTGTAACAAGATGCCATTGGGTAAACTTGGAAAAATTAAATAACTACACTTTTCTCTCCTGGTGTAATAAAATACTGCTTGTGATCTGAAGTTTTACTCGCATTTGTGTATGACCATTACTTCCCAAAAGACCCTAAATAATCCTAGGAAGCATAATATTCTCAATGTTCACAAAAGACCTTAATGCTATTCTAGTTATTTTTAAGGCACTTATAAAAGAAAGGAAAAAGGATTGTTTGGTAAGTCCAAAAATAGATATTTGAAATAAGAATAGTTCTTAGTTGCCATGTGAACAGTAATGTTTTCTTGCATATGGTATTGCCTGGTGGGTTTGTGGTAAAAATTATTTTTCCAATACATAACTTTATATTAACACATACTGTTGGGCAATGAGGAGAGTGACCAGAGGAACCCAACATGATGAAATTATAACACACAAGGACAAATATAAAATTTAACAATAATCAAAGTGAAAAAATAATTTTTCTCTTAAAAATGACAAAGTTGCTACAAATATACTTTTTGAAATTTAATAGTAATTATTCCCATCATTAATATTTGCTGGATTAGAAATGCTTGTGAAAGTTCTTTCTCAAAATGAGGTCATGATGGTGGTCAGCAACTAGTAGTAGGAGCTGAGTTGCCTGCTATCCACACAACACTCCACTAGGGTCCTTTAAGAACTTATGATGCTCTCCATTTTTGGAATTTACCTGTAGTGAAATGAACACCTAAGATTCCTGAACTTACAGGAAGATCCAACTAACCCTTGGGGTAGGAAGAGTGGCTGAGTCCCCAGTGTGTGGGGTTAAGTAAGAATACACATTTTGTTTCTTCTAGTTTTGGAAAGAAAGCTTCGCTCTTTAACCTTCCCATTGTAAACCTTCTACAACTTGAAAGCCTGTCTTCTCAGAAGCCTTGTGCTGTTTTTGACTAGAATGCTCTACCCCTGCCTCCACTTCTCTTTGGCTATTGTTTGATTACTTATTCACTCATTCAGTTTGCTGTCCTCTTTCTCAGCACTTACTCCTGAAAACAACATGGAGCAGTGGTTCAGATTCCATCTCTGTTCCAACCTTGGGATAGTCAATGACTCTATGACTAAAACCCCTATTTCCTCAGCAATTAAAAGCGGATAAAAATAGTTGCCATAGAATAACATTATGAGAATTAAATGAAATCAGACATGTTAAGAACTTGATACACTGCCTGGCACAAAATACGTTTTCAATAAATGTTCACTGTTAATAGTTCTACTACATGCCATGTTCTATCCTGCAAAGTCAACTTCGTGTACTGACTCCACCATGAAGCCTTTCCCATTAAGGCAGCCTTCACAGATCTTCTTCCCAAATCCCAAGCACTTAGTTTTAATCACACAGGACAACAGTAATGATGATGAAGCAAAGATATAATCCTATACTGCCTTATGGTTTAGCATTTTTCTCCTCAACTAGAAAGAGAAGGATCTTGAGGGCAAACACCAATTTTCAGTATTTATTCATCTTTAATTTTAAAACATGTTCTGTGCACATTAATGTGTCCCTGGAACAGTAAAGTGTGATGCAGGGTGTATGCAAGTTACCCGCTACTGGGAGCACTCAGTCTAATAAGGATTTAAGACAAGTACACAAACACCAACAGGATAAGGCAGTATAAAGAAACAAAAAGTAGCTAGGTGTTCCAAAGAGAAAGAAGTCAATTCTGGGCTGATTAAGGAAAGCTTGAAGGAAGAGAAAGCTTCTCTCTAAGCTATATAAGGGAGGATGGGCAGGGGGCAAGTTGGAAGGTTTGATGTAGACAGCATGAGGTAGAGAAGAACTCCAGGCACTGAAGGAGACAACATGGGCTTGGTGAAGTGGGAGCTGACTAATTTGCCTGGAGCCAACTACCCTGAGGGGAAACAGTAAGAGAGGTGAATGGAAAGAAAGACGAGGACTGAGGCAGCCAAAAATAAAACATATATGTGGGCCTAATGTAAATCATGACAGACCCCTGGAAAAAGATCTACAGAAGTCTTTCCATGACTGCCATTTTTATTGTAAGTAGCATAGCAAAACTAGCAGTCGACAAAGTTTCAACATATTATATTTGTCCCAGCATATCCATGTCTCCTCACCTGTGTCTTTCACTGAGTTTGTGATACAACCCCAGCCCTTTCCATTAAAAGCCACTTTCTCAAATCTGCCCTTGATAGTATAGAATAAATTAATTCTACAAAGTGTAAGACATCCATGTCACCATGATGGTATACTTAAGGTAGGAAGACAGAATATACCACATACTGGTTTATCAGATATCTAAAATATTTAGACATATGGTATATGGACCTATATTTGTAGTCTTGCTGGAGCTTTAGAAATATTGGGAACAGGCTTAGTACTGCAGACATGTTTCCAAGTGCTGATCCCAAGATAAAGGTTACCTGCCCTTTGCTTCAGTTTGATGTTCCCTACTCACTTCCCATCAGGCTGGCCACTGTGTTTTAGCAGTCAAAGGAGTGCACAGCTTCATAGTGGCTGGTCACATTGGGTTGGAGAAGAATGTATTTTTTATTCCTCTATCAGCACAATATATACTGGGACTTCAATAACCAAAACTGAGTTTCAATTGTTACAATCAAGTTGGTCCCACTTAGCATCCCTGCCATAATGGTTTTCTAGCCAAAGTTGGCATTGCTGATGCCTGTAACAGGGTAGAAAGAGAAGGAGATGTTTCTGTGAGTCTTTTATCTACATATTTGCTTTTTCCAGTATGTCCTGCCTTACCACATACCTTTATTTTTATAGGAAAAGAATTATGTTGAAGCCATGAGTTTTATTGTAACCAATAAATGACGTTTCTGGGATATCTCCTAGACAGTTAAAATGTACGTTTAAGAATGTTGGTTCTTGGAAAATACTCAGATGGATTTGGCAGCTTAATGTCTGAAAAATGGCATCTAAATAATGAAATAACTACCTCCTGTTCCTCACTACAAGACAGCCAGTTTTATGGGTTAAAGAGAGAGAGAGAGAGAGAGAGAGAGAGAGAGAGAGAGAGAAAGAAAGAAAGCACAGTTCCACCACAGGGCAGGAAATGAAGAGTAGCTTTATAACTGAAATGATGTGGGGAATTCTTTATGTTGGCAACATGTAATTTCCCAAAATAGAAGCTGGCCAGAGCCAGTTTAACTATTTGGGAATAAATATTGTGGCATTTTTACTTACCCAGAATGGTCAGTGAAGACTCTTTAAGGCTACGGAAAACAAATCCCGAAGAGGTCTTGCCCAGGCTGTGGGGTCTGTTCTTTTAGTTACGCCCCAGAGACAATGGAATTGACACAGAATTGCCAAAAGCTATTTGAAAACTTACTTTTTTTTCCAGATTATTAGAAAAATGAAAAGTATGTCTTCACAGGTGTTAAGTGTTTTACTTGGACCATTTGATTACCTCAATTACATTGAATTCTTTGGTTTAACATTCCAAAGAATTCAATGTATCTGTAGGATACAGAGTATCTGTACGAACTTGATATATCTCATCTACTCCCTTTTCTTTCTTTAAAACAATCCTTTTCCTAATGCTTATAGTATCAACATTAACCCAGATGCCACATATAAAGCAGAGAAACTATGATAATAGTCTCTTCCTTTCAATTCTACATGAACTAAATTGATTTCAAAAATAGTGTGTTGTCAATTTCTCTCAAAACAAGGCACATATTGAGTTCACAAAAAAAAGTTCAATGGCTTAATTTTTAAAGTTTTATCCACATGCACACCTTTCTGGATTCTCTGGTGTTTATGAGAGTGGATTTGTGAGACTAGAGGTCCTGTCCCAGCAGTTTATGGACAAGCTAATTGCCTGAGGGGCATCTAAGATGTGGCCTGGCTTCCCAAGATGCCTTCTGGAACCACAGGCCTCACTTGCCATTTACTATTGAAATGAACATGTTTATTCATTCATTACAAAGTGAGTGCTGGTGAAGGCTAGAACCTTCAGACCCAATGGACATTGCTGGTATAATTATCAAAGCTCCTTACCTCAGAGGGAAATGAGCTCAGTGATTCAAAGGACAAAAGAGCACTAAGAATTAAAGGTGAGAATATGTGTTGAATATTCACCCTGAAGATAGTTTTTTAATAAAGACTTTAAAAAGAAAAATAATATGTAAAAATATATAAAGCCAAAATGGTAGTGTATGTTGCCCACTATTCTGCCTTTGCCAAAAAAATACCATTCTTGTTATTTCTAAAAGACACTTAGATTCAACGATCATTCAGACTCTCTAAATAATACTGCTAGCAAACAAAGACAATGTGAGGCCTCTATGTATATCCTTTTAATTGCAAGAAACAAAAAGTAACAACCTTGGGTTTGAACTTTAAGGATCATCCCACTCCTGATACACCAGCATTTACCAGTTAATTTGAAAGCTTGGGAACAAATCACGCTTTGATTTTTGGTGAAATGTTCACTCCCCAGCCTGTCAACAAACTCCTCATGAGATAGTGCCCTTTTTGTTCTCATATCCAGAGCAGCTTTGTCTGCGCAAGGCACACTGCACGGCCCAGGGTTGTGCGAGGAGTCCGGGCAGCCGTGAACGTCAGGCCTGTGGAAGTATGATCCAGAGCACCAGAGCTTCCAGCTTAGTCTTTTGTGCAGAGATAATGGTTTGCGTTAGATTGATTATATGCACACTGAGAAGTGTATCTCGTGCAACAAGTCCGAGGCGTGTTGAAAGATAAGAATCCCATTTGCTGCATTTTATATTGGTGGTTTCTGACGTGGGCAACACAGGCCTGCATAGTCCTTGTAAATCACAGATATAATGAGGGCCAGATAGCAGCTCGCTTAACTGTTGAATGAAGTAAGTGTTTCTTTACTTGAAGGATGAAGGACTGAAGGATGGCATATTTGCTATCTAAAACCTTATGATATCAGGTTGAAAGAAGTCTTTTATTTATATCTCTGAATGCAGACTAGATAGCTGGTTAGTTCTGTGAACATTCCTGATGTTGCATAGCAAAATTTTAATGGAAGTTTGTCTGCCTATACTTAATTTTTATAATGCTCTCCCTGGAGGGCCGTTAGTACTAGGGATGAGCGGCTTTCCAACTTCTTCCTTTTTCCTTTTGCGACCAGACCTCTGGGCAAAGAACAAAGGCAACGCTGTGGTAGCTCATCAGCATAATTCTTTAACTGGTGACTAGGTTCTCAGACGGAAAAGTGGTATAATTCCTGGAGCAAGAACAAATCCAGACCCAATAATCCTGCCTGAGTGGAACATAAGCCTCACGAGTGAAAACACCTTTGCTTCTAATGTTTCATTAATCCCACTTTTATAGGCAGCAGTTTACTTTATGTCTAACAGAGCTATTTCCAAGTGTTTTATAATATGATGCGTTTTGATATCTACAAGACAAATGGTAATTCCAGTTTTATAAGCAGAGAAACAGGAGCACTGAGGGACTACAAGGACCTTGTTGTTGGAATCACCAGCAAAGTTGTTTTCTATCTGTACCATAAACACACACGCATGCATACATACATACACACACAGTCACAAATACATACACAAACACACATATGGTCACAGACACACACGCTCTCACATAGAAATACCCATGGTCACACACATACACATTCACACGCTTGCATACATACACACACTTGCACACATACATATACAGTTACAAGCATGAAACCTAAAAGGAAAAAGCTCTCTGTATTACACTAGTTGGAAGTAATCTCATTAATGAAAATTTTGTGACATAGTACTATTTAATTTTTTTTCAAACATTCAATATTCATTCAATTTATTCAAACATTCAATGACTTTAATAGGCCAAAAAAGCCACTTATTTAATATATTTATTGCTTAGCAGAAATACTTGAGGGATTTGTTTTAATGAAGACTAAAGCATATTGTAAGTGCTAAAAATTTAAGTAGCAGCTCCCAACCAAGAACTCTGCATATAGTAGGTATCTAATAAATGTCCTGAATTTTTAAAATATGTCTATTGAAAAATATTGCAATCTTCAGGTTAAACGTAACAGACTGAACATATATGCTGATATTTATCCCCTTCTGAAACTCTAATAAAATTGTAATAAAACAATAAGTAGATAGATGATAGATAGATAGGTAGATAGATAGACAGATAAGGTATAAGCCACAGGGACTAAGAAAACATCAAAGAAAATGAAAGCAAAAACCTCAACAAAAATTGAAGAAAATCTGAAGGAAGAGTGAAAATTGATTTCACAGAGTAGAGAACTCAGAAACTTACATGCTTACAGGGGAGGAAGCCATTACATAAGTAATCCATGCCACTGAACTGGGACAGGACCAGGAATTGGAGGTCCAAGGTTTCTACAGAAGCTAAGGTCAGAGGCAGACATGAAAACAGGATAATTGGTTGAAAGTCTACACTGAGACCCCTCCAGGTCCTTTCCCTGGTCCAGCAAGGTGGAAATTTACTCTCTGGAGAAGCCTCTCACTTGGAATACAGAGATCTAAACAAACAAAAGTAAACAGAACTGAAGGAAACAGAACAATGGACAGAGCTGAGACCACTGTAAAATACTAACATTTTTGTCAATAAGATAAAATCGTGCATCCATGAAACAATGGAATGTTACTGAAAAATAATGAGGGCCATTCAGAGTAGATAAACTCATTGAAATGTAAAACATATCAAAATAAAGATTTCAATGGAAGAGATGAAAAGTAAAGTTGAGGAAATATCCCCAAATTAAGTCAAAAAGACGGAAAACAGGGAGCAAAAGATTAAAAAAAAATACACATTTTGTTCAGAGGGCAGTCAGTATGTAGCCAGTAGGAATTCCAGAAAGAATAAACAAACAAAAACTAGAGGGAAGTCGTAAATAAATAAATAAATAAATATCACATTCTGAAGTGAAAAAAAAAAAAAAACTATAAGGAAGTAAAGGATGTGATCTCCAGATTTAAGAGGATCCACCAAGTGTCCTGAGCAAATATGAGAAAGAGCTATATTGAAGCAAATCACTATGAAATACTGCATCACCTAGGTATTAGGAGAAGATACTAAAAAAATACCAAAGAAACAAAGCAAAACTAAACAAAGACAAAAACAAACAAACGAAAATCAGTTTACATACAAAATAGAAGACATGAAATAGCAGCAGACTTCATAAAAGGAGGGGCGCCTGGGTGGCTCATTTGCTTAGACATCTGACTCTTGATTTCAGCTTAGGTCATGACCTCACCATTTGTAAGATAGAACCCCAAGTCAGGTTCTGTGCTGACAGCCCAGAGCCTGCTTGGCATTCTCTCTCCCTCTCTCTCTGCAGCTCCTCCACTTGCTCATGTGCTCTCTCTCACACTCTCTCCTTCTCAAAAAATAAACAAACATTAAAAAAAAAAGACTTCATGAAAAGAAACTCTACTCACTGGAAGACAATAGAGGAATGCTTTCAGGAGACGGTTCAAGATGGTGGCATAGGATGATCCCAAACTCACCTCCTCCCAAGGACATACCAAATCTATGGCTACATATGGAACAATTCCCTCTGAAAAAGACCTGAAAACTAGCTGCATAGTTCCCCCCATAACAAAGGATAAAAGGGCCACATCAAGACAGGTAGGAGAAGCAGAGATGTGGTCTTACCAAAAACTAGTCCCAGATTCCTTGGTGACCCACAATTGGGAGGGATCTCATGAATATGGAGCTTCCCCCTGAGGAGAGAGAGGTTCAGGCCCTATACCAGCCACACCAACCCTTGGGACCTGCACGGGAGAGATGAGCCCCCAAAATATCTGGCTTTGCAAACTAAGGGGGCTTGTATCCAGGACACCCAAAGGGCTGTGGGGAACTGAGGTTTGTCTATTATAGGGCTCCCGCAAAAACTCACTCACCCTGGGACCCAATACAAAAGCAGCAGTTTGAAAAGTGCATAGACTTTATGTGAGGGAGATTCATTTGCTAATTTTAAAGTGTCTGCCAATGGGCAGGGGCCTGTTAGGACTCTCTCCAGGGACAGAGGCACTGGTAGGTGCCCTTTTTGCACTCTCCTTCTACCTTGCTATTAGTGGTGGGCATGTGCAGTTACTGCACTGTCCCTTAGCCAGGGCGTGCTCTGCCCCTGCATTCTTCCACCCCCATGCTAAAATCTGCAGGCACACCCAGGCCCTGATCTCTCCCGCTGCTCCGCTAAAGCTGACATTCATGCACAGCCCACAGAGGATGCTTCTTACTCTCCTAGCTCTGGTGGCCAGGAGGCTTGTGTTCCTGGGCTCTATAGGACTGAAACAATCAGAGAGACAGTTCTTGGCAGCCAACTATGCTAGGGCACCACCCAGACAGCAGACTGAAACACACTTCACGCTGCCTGTGAGTAAGACCTATTTACTTGTCCTGAAGCTTCGGCCTGAGGAGCAGCCTCAGGTTTGCCACACATCTGTAGAATACACAGATGCTCTCAGGGAATGAAGGCCAGGGGTGCCATCTTTGCACACTCCCTTGGTCTTTAGCTACAGCTTGCTGGTACCTCTGAGAAAGAAGCTTCTACACTTGTCTGGAGCCCAGATTTTTGCAACTGTGGCCCATGGGACACCTCCAGATAGCTTGGTCTGGAGGCCACTAGGGATTACGATTGTATCCCCACAGGGCCATACAAGATTTGCATATTTTAAAAGGTACTACCTGAGGATCTGGCTTCCAATCAAGTCTGAAACTAGGTGCTGACTGAGATTCCTCCTTTTGGAACCCAGACAAGTCTTTGCATACCATCAACAACTGGGACCTACCAAAAATTAATCAGGTGGTTTAGATAATCACAAAGGTTCCACAGACAACCAAGAGCTAGGGCAAGGTTGAATGATACGTTGCGTTGATTACGTAAGAAATGCTTTCAAATTCTGAGGGGAAATAAATTAGTTTTAACCTAGTTTCTACACACAGCCAAACTATCAATCAAGTGAGGGTGTAGAACAAAGGCATAAGGTTAAAAAACGTCCTTTCTTGGGAAACTATGTCCTTTCATGTCCTTTCTTGGGAAACTATAATGAGAATAACAAATGCTTATATAATATCCAGTGTTTGCCAGGCAATGTTCTAAGCTTTTTATATATAGTAACTCACTCACTCCTTACAGGATTTATGTGAGGTTGAAAAACACAGAGGTAGAAATTCTTGTCCAATCATGACCCCCGTTAGTAAATGGGGGACATGGGTTATGAATCCCAGCAGCCCTTGTCCAGAGTTGCTGCTGTTACTGTCCTGATACAGGTCTCCTCAGAAACACAGGGGAAAGACATGAGATGCAATCAAATTATATTATGTGCCTCAGCTGTGAGTAATGGTCACATGGTCATAAGGGAAAACTTGAACACTGATTTAACAAAAGCTATATAACTACTTTGAGTTGTGTGGAGAAGTGTGAGTGTGTGTATTTGTGTGTGTAAGGGTATGTGTAGGAGTAACTAGAAAGTCAAATTCTCACCTTTCATAGTGCAAAGTAAAGATAATCTCTCAAACTGAAAAATCAAGCTGATTCATTTCTGCCTAACCCATACAAAGGACTCAGTAAATGTTCATGAATAAATAAAATGTTCCAAATCTCTATCTTGCTTTCATATGCACATTTACATGGCAGTGTAATTGAAAGACATGACAAGCCAAGACTACACTGTACGTCAGCTAACTTGAGAATAAGAAAAAAAACTAAAATAAAATAAACATGGGGGGAAAAAGAAAGACATGACGAAGGTTTTATCTACCTGTGACATGCTATGTGTGTAATGGATTTATGTTAATGACAAATTTATGTAAAAAATAGCAAAAATGCATGATGCTATAGTTCTATATTTTAAAGAATAGACTCTGCATGTATGTATGTATATAATTACGAACATATAGGTTGATATATGTAAAATAAGATCTCTGCAAAGATGAACTCTAAGATGCTATCAGTAGAGAACGGGACTGGGAAGAAGAAAATTTTTTATTTTACATCCTGCTGCATTTCCAAAAATTTTGTAATGAGTAAACTGCCACCAATTATATATATATACACTTTTAATTTTAAGCATCCAAATCTTCTGTTGTGCTCTTAATACCTTGAGTATTTACATATTGCTTTAGCCAAGTATGAAAGTTAGCCAGTTTCAGATGAGAATAGACTGAATAAGGGACATCATTATCATCAGGGACATCACTCACTTAGAGACCCTGAAAAAAACTGTGGGTCATGACTAAACTACTGAGCTCTAGGTACAAGAACTGAAAAACTGAGAAGCTGTTTTGCTGGCAGCTATGAACCCAATAAAATCCCGACATGTCGACATTTCTCTGGCTTCCAAGTCAATAGCAGTCAGGCGGGAGCATGCCAAACAACAAGGCAATAAAACCCGAATAGATAGGTCTCTTTGCATGTCGTCCCCTGCTGCCAGTGTCCAATGTGTAAGGCAACGAAAAGGCAGCCAACGGGCTTTTTCGTTCCCAACCAGAACCTTTGCAAAGATTCCTAGACACACACTCCTGTTGTATTATCCAAAGTCCTGGGTGGGCTCCTTCACAAAACAAGCATTTCAGAGGAGAGGAGAAAGATTTACCAAGGCTCCAAAATGTTTGCTTCCTATATTTGTTTTTTAATGTATTTATTCTAATTTCAAGGTAGGGTTTCACTCATTCCTTCCTTATCCCCCCCAAAATTTAGTGAGGGAGAAAGAGTAAAGCCAAGGAGACTTGTTCTTCACATACACCTCATGTTGGGGGTGGGGTGGGGTGGAGGGTTGTTTGGGGGTTCTGTTTGGGTAATGTCTTAGACAAGGCATATGGTTGGTTACGTACACACAGAGTGGGGAAGAAAGCATCGCTGATCCTTTAATGGGAAAAGCTTAAAGTAAACAGAGTTTTTCATCTTCGTTATGCCAAGAGCTGGAATAATAAATACAGATAGGAGATAGCCTCATACTTCAAATAATTTGTTGAAACTAAGTTCACAAACTCAGCCTGTTCCTATTTGTGCAGTTGTGAACCATAAGGACAGTCGTAACCCTTGCTGGGCCCTGGACAAGCGCCTTGCCAGTCACCACTCACATCAGCCCAGCCTTGAAGACTAAAATTAGTTGACACTGCCCAAGTGTCCAAACTGTGATCGATCATCTCAACTTTCAGGGCAGACCCTTGAGTTTGATTGACAGACCAAAATGGCAACTATCTGGTTGGAGAGTCAAAGGTCATGCTGCATCTGTATCTTATGATAAACAATGCTGCCAAGAAAAGAACAGAGAAAAAGGAATAAAGACGAGCTGGAAAAAACACCAGAATGACAAAAACATTCATTGCTTAAGTTTAACTATGCAAGATATTTAATAAAACTGTCTTTCTAAAGTTTATGTATCAATGATTTCTCTCATGTATTAGGAGCAAAATAATTCCAAATGTTTCAAAATTATGCTTGTGTCTTAAGCTTTTTGTGTCAGTCCTTTTGGAAATGATCTAAGATGTGTAGTCTACAAGGCTGGGTCTACCAACATCCAAATTTTAAAAGTTTATTTATTTATGTTGAGAGAGAGAAAGAGAGCGAGCAAGCAGAGGAGGGGCAGAGAGTGAAGGGCAGAAAGAATCCCAAGCAGGCTCTGCACTATCAGTGTGGAGCCCAATGTGGGGCTGGAACTCACGAACCATGAGATCATGACCTGAGCCGAAATCAAGAGTCAGACACTTAACCGTCTGAGCCACTCAGGTACCGTCCCCTCACATCCAAGTATTATAGGAGAAGTAAAATATAGAGTAAATGTTTGAAACAAATAATGACAAATTCCTACCTACAGATTTTTGTGAATAGTGAGATGTTTTCACAGAAGGTGGGACAGAGTATCAGAACATCTTTAAGCTTAAATATTTTTCAAAACAATCCAATATTTTTTTCTTTTCTCAGCAGAGCCCATCTTCCTCATCCCTTATTCTTTCCTTAAACCACTCCATTTGGGCTCTTCTTAACTTTTCAGTGGAACTGCATTTATCAAAGTCACCAATAAACTAAAACTTGCCAAAGTCAACATCAGTTTATCTCTCCTTAGCCTCTAGACAGTACTGGATGTAGTTTATTACTCCATCCTACCTGAAATATTTTGTGCTATAGCCCATAACACTGTAATTGCTGGTTTGGTTTTCCTCCTTTCTCATAACTGAATCTGGAAATGCCCTTCAGGACCTCCGTCTACCACCTTGTCTCTGTAATTCTTTTCCTGGGTGTTCTTATCAGATCCACGCCTTTCGATGGTACTTCTACACTGGTGATTCTCGAAATCCTATTTCCAGCCTGACTAATCTCTTAAGCTCTAGATTCATATATCTAATTGCTACTTGACAAGTCTGGTTGTCTGATTTTCATTGCATAATTAACATGGACCAAACAGAACTATCAATTCTCATCCTTCTCCCCTAATGCACTGTCCCCAAGTCTTCTCCATCTTGATAAATGACACCATCATCCATCTAGTTGCTCAGGCTAAAAGCCAGGAGTGATCCTTAATCCCCCTTTTCCTCTCGCATCCCATTTCCACTTCATCAACCTGTTTTCTTAGCTCTACTTCTAACATATAGTTTGATTCTGTCCACAGCTCCCCCTCCTCATTCCTACCACCTTTACGGAAGTTAGTCCCAGACCTTTACGGAAGTCAGTCCCAGACCTCACCACAACATCCTTGTACCCAGTCTTGTTGCCTCCACGTTTCCCTTCTATAGTCTACCCTTCACAAATATGCTAGTAAACTCTTGGAGCATAAACCAGTCCTTGGTACTCCTCAGTATTTTTTTGCTGATTAACAGAGGTCAAGCCTGTGCTACTATCTGTGAACAGAAAAAGGTCACAATTCAATACAGGAAATAGACATGCACACTGTACCTCTAACCAAAATCAGAATGGCAGGGTCTAAACTAACAGTATGAATAAAATTAAAGAAATTAATTTTTACTAGAGTGGCAATGGTTGACACAGAGCTGGCCTAGATAAATTACTGGTTGTTCTTTCATTCATTTTTTTGAGCACACACCATACCCTGAACTGTGTTTCACAGAGAAAATTATATTTGAGTTGAGCAGAATAAACAGGACTTGAGAGAAATATTCTCTGCCAAGGGACAAACATGGCAATATACAAAAGCAATTTACATGTACTTTTGAGAATCTTGTGTAGTCCAGTGTGCTGGAATCAAGGCCATGGCTGGGGAAACCACATGGCTGGAGACAGAACACACAAAGGTTGGGAGGGTCCATATAATGTTGGGCCTGGAAGACACAGATAGGCCAGAGAGTCTAGAATTAACCTGAGAGCAATAGCAATCATCAAAGGTGGTTTGTTTTGTTCTATTTTTTTAAGTAGAGTAATATGATCAGCTTTGTATTTTACATTTTTACTCAGGAGCCAGGATGAAGGATGATTTAGTGGGAACAGGACACAGAATCAAGAAGAGTTAGGAAGCTGTTGTAGTACTTTAGACAAAAGATGGTACAGACCTAAATTGGAATGGGAGCAGTGAGAATTGAAGAATAAGAATAGTATTAGGAGAAAAAAAAATCACAAACTGGCAGCTTGCAAATCCAATCTTGTCATATACATTTTGTTTGAATTATGCAACATAATTTTGTTTTGCCTGAATTCATTGCCAAGATTTTAAAATCCAGAGACTTCACACAAAATCTAAATTTCCAACTTCTCTTTAGAAATCTTAGACCTGCAGTCCTAAAACACATTCCTGATCACAACCTTACCAGGCAGTAAGAAGCACATGTTCTTTTCTTTGGGCAGTAGACATTGCCCTCTCCACCTGGCCACATCCCCTATGGCCTGTTCCACTTGATCCATCAGACCCTTACAGGCATTTCAGAAATATCTGACATAATCTGAGAAAATTAACAGACCCAAGTGGTTGCTGGGTGCGGAGAATAAGGGAGGAGGGGCAGATTCACCTGCAGGAGGGAGCAACTGGAAATGCAACTACCTGATATAGGGTTCACAGGAGAAGAAACAGGTTTGAGGAGTAAGATCATTACTTCAGTTTGGGACACGCTCAGTGAATATATTATTAAATTAATCTATCTTCCGGTTAACTGTTATTAAAGGAAAAACTGTCTTCTATTATAAGCTTTTAAAAACAGATGACTCTCCATTAAAGCAACCTGTTAATTCTCTTTCATTCTGCCAAAAAAAGGTCTTTGATCCAAAACATATAAATATACTGTGTGCATGAAGAGATGTCATTTTAATCAAATTTACATTTGAAGTGTCGTAAGGAATTTTTATTCTTCCTGTCATTATTTATGTAAAGGAAACTATTGCCAAAATTAAAGGGAAAGGAAATTAGCTTTTCTAGTTAATGTCATAGGACATGAAACATTTCAATCTGATGGAATGAAGAATTGGAAGATTTTTGAAAAACTGTACAGAGTTCATTTAATCTTACTAGAAAGGACTATAGAGTAAGATATTGAAAGGCTGGTTGTTGTTTTTTTTCCCTAATGAGGAAAAATGCCAAGATAAACGAGTTTTAGCCCTGAAATTAGAAACAGATTGTTTATAGAGAGTACACAGGTTATTCCACATTGCAGAATGTTCTCTCTCCTCCTTCCTCCTCATCACTCATAGTACTTAAAGGTCCAGCCTCAGCCATACCCGGTTCATTGAGATGTCACAGAATCATCTAATCCATATCCACCTCTCCTTCTCTAAACCCTTTCTTCTAGTTTCTGCAACCAAGAATTCAGCATTCCTCCTTTCCCCTAGTGGTTCATTAGTCTCTGTTTTACTTCTTCAGTAAGTCAGTAACTTCACCAAATAAGAAAACATAGCTATGATTCCTCTCGGACCCAGAATACTGTGCACACACTAAGTGCCTGGTAAATACTTTTTTTCTGGTTGAGAGATAAGATTAAGGGGCAATATAGCACAGGTTCTGGACGCAGCCTGACCCCAGCTCCTTCACTTACTAGTGTATAATGTGGGCAAGTTGTTTAACCCCCCTCTGCTGCAATCTCATCATTGGTAAATGACAGAACTTATGTCATAAGGCTGTTGGGATGATAGAAATGTTAACATATTGAATGCACTTAAACCTAGCATGTAGTAAACTCTCAATAAATGTTACTATTATTATAAATCTAGGCTCTGATGCAAACGGTCTGGTTTTGGATAAATCATTGCATCTTCCTATGACACAGTTGTTTCTTCTGGAAAATAGGGACCCTAGTAGTACCTGCTGAATGGAGTTTTTCAGCAATTAAATGAAATGATGTATGTAAAGTATTCTTTGAATAATGCCTGTCATATAGGAGGAGGTCAACAAATATCGGCCATTGTTATTATCATTACCCGTATTCCATTTATACCAAAGCAACCAGTCCACTGACAGGGGTAGGTGCCTGAAGGGAAGGAAGTGTACTGAGATGGAGAAAAAAACAATCAGGATTTCTGGCATCAGGTAGAAATCTTGTGATCTCCAAAAATGTTCTCAGATATTTTTAAATAACCCTTTTTCCAAGGAAGAACGGTCAATTTTTACAATAAATGAAAAGCTGGCCTCATGTGGATAGTTCAATTTAGCAAAGTAGTAAAAACTCAGTGATTTACTATACCCTCATCAGTAATCATTTGGACAAAAACAAGGCTGAGAATTATCACTGCAAATATATGGGGGTAAGGTTTGCTAAGCAAATTAATTGTGTGAAAAATAGTTTTAAAATATCTAATTATTTTTTTATTCAAGTATAATTAACGTATAGTATTATATTGGTTTTAGGTATATGAAATAATGATTCAACAATTCTATACATTCCTCAGTGTTCACTGAGATAAGTATATCTAATTACTTTTTAGAATAAATTGAGTTTCTGTAGGTTAGACATACACACTTATGCATAAGAAATTGATATGCTAATCCCAAACAATCAATTTCTCAACCTTTATTATTTGGAAATATTTTTACAATCTAGTTTTAGTAAGCCTGCATCTTAAAAGTAATAAAATGTGATTTTAAGAATTTAACAAACGTATAAGCATTAGTATAATTTAAAATAATTATATTAATTCAGCATAAAACCATTTAATACCAACTATGTGTCAAGTTCTTTCCAATATCATTTCATTTAACTTAGTAATACCCTTGCCAGTATGTATTATTATCCCAGGATTAATGAAGGCTAAGTAACTTGACCTGGGTCACTCAGATCATGCAGTTGAACTAGGATCAGAAATCAGGTCTGTCTATTCTAAAATCTATGTTCTCTTTCTATATCATGTTCCATTTATAAAATGTTTGATCTAAAAATGTGCTGTCCACCAAATATGTATTTATTTGACCAGTTTGTCACCGACTTTACGTAGTGTATTTGACTGATTGACTCCTGACTATTTCAAAAAATTTGAATGTGTCCTCATGGGACAACAAATTTCCTCTATAGGCTAGATTCAAAGAGTGGACAATACATGCCCATAGGCTATCTTTCAAAAATATAATGGGCAGAAAAAAAACAGTACAAAAGAATGGAGATAGGATTCCATTTGTATGAAGTTCGAGAACAGACAAAATTAATGCATAGTGATTTAAATCATATCAGATTTGCGGAGGGCAGTGCAGTAGGGGAGATAGGGTGGGAAACGGATAATTGAGAAGGGGTAGGAAGAGAACTTTCTGAAGTGAAAGAAATGTTCTAAATTTCAATTGGGGTTGTCATAACATAAGCAAATACATTTTTCAAAACTCATCAAATGTACATTAGAATATGGAAAAATCTTTAAATAAAACAGAAAAGAAGACTTGATATGTAAAAAAAATGAGAGAAATTCCTGATATCATAGCAAACATAATAAATTTAATGGACAATATTAGTCCCCCAAATAGCTGTGTTATCTTAATACAAAAAAGTAGAATTTAAGGGGTGCCTGGATGGCTCAGTTGGTTAAGGGTCCAACTTCAGCTCAGGGCATGACCTCATGGTTCATGAGTTCGAGTCCCACATCAGGCTCTCTGCTGTTTACACGGAGCCCGCTTCGGATCCTCTGTCCCCCACTCTGCCCCTCTCCAACTTTCATTCTCTCTACCAAAAATAAACATTTAAAAAAGCAGAATTTAAGACAATAAACATCATAAAGTCTAAAGAAGGATATTATGTATTATGTAGAAAAAACAGTAATATAAAATATTGCTATAAAATATAAAAGAGAGCATACATGTACAAATATGTATGTATTTAATATAGAACAATGGAGGGGCGCCTGGGTGGCTCAGTCGGTTAAGCAGCCGACTTCAGCTCAGGTCATGATCTCGCGGTCCGTGAGGGTTGTGAGTTCGAGCCCCGCGTCGGGCTCTGTGCTGACAGCTCAGAGCCTGGAGCCTGTTTCAGATTCTGTGTCTCCCTCTCTCTGACCCTCCCCTGTTCATGCTCTGTCTCTCTCTGTCTCAAAAATAAATAAATGTTAAAAAAAAATTTTAAAAAATATAGAACAATGGAAATTAATTAATAATCTAGAGATTTGGAGGTTTAACACATCACTCTCAAAGTTACAGTTCAAGAAATAAAGAAAATATGAAACACAAGTAGCATTATTAATAGATTAAACAACTAGTAAAGAGAGAAGCATATTCTTTTTTAAAATTTAATTGTATTTTAATTCCAGTGTTAACATACAGTGTTATATTAATTTCAGGTGTACAATATAGGTATTCAACATTTCTATGTATTACTCAGTGCTCATCAAGATAAATGTACTTTTAATCCCCTTCAGCTACTTCCCCCATCTGCTCAATCCACCACCCCTCTGGTAACCCTCTGTTCTCTATAGTAAAGAGTCTGTTTTTTGGCTTCTCTCTCTTTTTCTTCCTTTGTTCATTTGCTTTGTTTCTTAATTCCACATATAAATGAGATCATATGGTATTTGTCTTTCTCTGACTGGCTTATTTCACTTAGCATTATACCCTCTAGGTCCATCCATGTTGTTGCAAATGGTAAGATTTCATTCTTTTTATGGCTGAATAATATTCCATTATATATACTATATATATATATATATATATATATATATATATATATATATATATAT
>NW_026057580.1:45884387-45921506 GCF_023721935.1 Panthera uncia
GGGGTGCATATATCCCTTCAAATTAGTATTTCTGTATTCTTTGGATAATTATTCAGTACTGTAATTACTGGACCATAGGGTAGCTCTATTTTTAATTTTTTGAGGAACCTCCATACTGTCTTCCACAGTGGCTGCACCAGTTTGCATTCCCATCAACAGTGCAAGAGGGTTCCCCTTAATCCACATCTTTGCCAACACCCATTGTTTCCTATGTTTTTGATTTTAGCCATTCTGAAAGGTGTGAGGTGATATCTCACTCTAGTTTTGATTTGCATTTCCCTGATGATGAGTGATACTGAGTGATGATGATCTTTTCATGTGTCTGTTGGCCACCTTTGGAGAAATGTCTGTTTATGTCTTCTGCCTTTTTTTAATTGGGTTATTTCTTTTTAAAAATTTTAAAGTTTATTTATTTATTTTGAGAAAGAGAGTATGTGTGCACATGTGAGTAAGGGACGGGCAGAGAGAGAGAATCCCAAGCAGGCTCTGTGCTTGTCAGCACAGAGAAGATGTGGGGATTGATTCCAAGAACCATGAGATCATGACCTGAGTGGAAATCAAGTCACACACTTAACTGACTGAGCCACCCAGGTGTCCCAAATTAGATTTTTTTTAAATTTTTAAATGTTTATTTATTTTTGAGAGAGAGAGAGAGAGACAGAGTGTAAGAGGGGGCGGGCAGAGAGAGGGAGACACAAAATCCAAAGCAGGCTCCAGGCTATACACTGTCAGCACAGAGCCCAACATGGAGCCTGAACCCACCAGCCATGAGATCATGACCTGAGCCGAAGTTGGACACCCAAATGACTGAGCCACCTGGGCACCCCTTAAATTAGATTATTTCTTTTGTGGGTGTTGAGTTGTATAAGTTGTTTATATATTTTGGATTCTAACCCTTTATCAGATACATCATTGACAAATATCTTCTCACATCCAGTAGGTTGCCTTTTAGTTTTGTTTTCTTCACTATGAAGAAGCTTTTCATTTAGATGTAGTCCCAATAGTCTATATTTGCTTTTATTTTCCTTGCTTCAGGTGACAAATCTAGAAAAACGTTGCTACAGCCTAAGTCAAGAGATATTATTGCCTGTGCTCTCTTCTAGAATTTTTATGGATTCAGGTATCTCATTTAGGTCTTTAAACCATTTTGAATTTATTTTTGTGTATGGTGTAAGGAAGTGGTCCAGTTTCTTCTTTTACATGTAGCTGACCAGTTTTCCCAACACCATTTATTGAAGAGACTGTCTTTTGTTTTTGTTTTTTTTTTAGACAGAGAGAGAGAGAGAGCACAGTTTATTTCTGGGTTTTCTATTCTGTTCCCTTGATCTATATGTTTATTTTTGTACCAGTATCATACTGTTTTGATTACTATTGCTTTGTAGTATAACTTGAAGTCTAGAATTCTGATACCTCCAGCTGTGCTTTTCTTTTTCAAGATTGCTTTCGATATATGGCATCTTTTGTGGTTCCATAAAAATTTTAGGATTTTTGCTCTAGTTCTGTGTAAAATGCTGTTGGTATTTTGATAGAGATAGCATTAAATCTGTAGATTTCTTTGAATAGTACAGACATTTTAACAATATTTGTTCTTCCAATCCATGAGCATGGAATGTCTTTCCATCTCTTTGTGTCATCTTCAATTTCTTTCATTAATGTTTTATAGTTTTCAGAGTACAGTTCTTTCACTTCTTTTAAGTTTATTCCTAGGTATCTTATTGGTTTTGGTGCAATTGTAAATGGGATTTTCCTGATTTTTCTTTCTACTGCTTTATTATTATTGTATGGAAATGTAGTGGATTTCTATGCATTGATTCTGAATCCTCTGACTTTACTGGATTCATTTATCAGTTCTAGCAGTTTTTTGGTAGAGTCTTTAAGGTTTTCTATATATAGTATCATGTCATCTGCAAGTAGTAAAAGTTTTAGTTCTTCCTTACCAATTTGAACGACTTTTATTCCTTTCTCTTGTCTGATTGCTGTGGCCAGGACTTTCAGTACTACGTTGCATAAAAGTGGTGAGAATGGACATTCTTGTCTTATTCCTGATTGTAGGGGAAAAGCTCTCAGTTTTTCTCCATTGTGTATGATGTTAACTGTGGGTTTTCATATTATGTTTATCTACTATGTTGAGGTATGTTCCCTCTAAACCTTACCTTGTTGAGGGTTTTAATAATGAATAGATGTACTTTGTCGAATGCTGTTTTGGCATCTATTGAAATAATTACATGGTTTTTATCCTTTCTCTTATTGATATGATATAACGAGTTGATTGATTTGTGAATATTGAACCACCCTTACATCCTAGGAATAAATCCCACTTGATAGTGGTGAGTGATTTTTTAAATATATTGTTGGATTCAGTTTGCTAATGTTTACTTGAGGACTTTTGCATCTACACTCATCAGAGATATTGTCCTGTAGTTCTCTTCTTTTTGTGGTGTCTTTATGTGATTTTGGAATCAGGTTAATGCTGGCCTCATAGAATGAATTTGGAAGTTTTCCTTCTTCTTCTGTTTTTTGGGGGGAAAGTTTGAGAAGAATAGATATTAACTCTTCTTTAAATGTTTGGTATAATTCACCTATGAACCCATCTCATCCAGCGCTTTTGTTTGTTGGGGTTTTTTGATTACTGATTCAATTACATTGCTGATAATTAGTGTGTTCAAATTTTTATTTCTTCCTGCTTCAGTTTTGTTAGTTTATATGTTTCTAGGAATTTAGCCCTTTCTTCTAGGTTGTCCAATTTTTTGGCATATAATTTTTCATAATATTATTTTATAATCCTTTGTATGTATGTGGTGTTGGTTGTTATTTCTTCTCTTATTTCTGATTTTATTTGTTTGAGTCACTTTTTTTTGATAAGCCTAGATGGAGGTTTATCAATCTTGTTGATCTTTTCAAAGAACCAGCACCTGGTTTTATTTATCTGTTCTATTGTTTTTTTAAATTTCTGTATCATTTATTTCTACTCTAATCTTTATTGTTTCCTTCCTTTTCTGGTTTTGAGTTTTATTTGTTCTTCTTTGTCTAGCTCCTTTAGGTGTAAAGTTAGGCTTTTTATTTGAGACTTTTCTTGTTCCTCAAGGTAGGCCTATCTTGCTATAAATTTCCCTCTTAGAACTGCTTTTGCTGCATCCAAAAGATTCTGGACCATTGTGTTTTCATTTTCATTTGTCTCCATGTATGTTTTGATTTCTTCTTTGATTTCTTGGTTGACCCATTCATTATTTAATAGCATGTTATTTAACCTCCACGTATTTGTGCTCTTCCCAGATTTTTCCTTGTGATTCATTTCTAGTTTCACTGCACTGTGGTCAGAAAAGATGCATGGTGTAACTTTGATCTTTGTGAATTTGTTGAGACTTGTTTTGTGCCCTAATATGTGATGTCTTCTGGAGAATCTTTCATGTGCACTTGAAAAGAATGTGTATTCTGCTTTTTTGGGATGGAATCTTCTGAATGTACCTATTAAATACATCTGGTCCAATGCATCCAGAGCCATTGTTTCCTTGTTGATTTTCTGTTTAGATGATCTGTCCATTGATTTAAGTAGAGTGTTGGAAGTCTCCTATTGTTACTGTAGTGCTGTCAATTAGTTGCTTTATATTTGTTATTTTTTAACTGTTTTTGTATTTGGGTGTTTTCATGTTGGGTGCATAAATATTTACAATTATTATGTCTTCTTGTTGGATTGTGTCCTTTATTATTATATAGTGTCTTTCTTTGTCTTTGTTACAGTCTTTGTTTTAAAGTACATTTTGTCTGATAAAAGTATGTCTACCCTAGCTTTCTTTCTGTATCCATTTGCATGATAAATTTTTCTCCATCCCCTCATTTTCAATCTGCGTGTGTCTTTAGGTCTGAAATTAGTCTCTTGTAAGCAGTATATAAATGGGTCTTGTGTTTTTATCCATTCTGTCATCCTATGTCTTTTGATTGGGGTATTTAGTCCATTTACATTCAAAGTAATTATTGATAGGTGTGTATGTATTGTCATTTTGTTATTTATTTCTGCTTGTTTTTATAGATTTTCTCTGTTACTTTCTTCCCTTGCTCTCTTCTCTCACCATAAGTTGGCTTTCTTTAGTGATATACTTTCTCCTTGTTTTTTGCATATCTATTACTGTTTTTTGATTTGTGGTTACCATTTGGTTAGCATATACCATCTTCTGCATATAGCAGTCTATATCAAGTTGATAGTCACTTAAGTTTGAGCCCATTCTTCACTTCTCCCTGCCCTGATGCTTTTGACATATGGTGTCATACTTTACATCCTCTTATTTTGTGAATCTTTTGACTTATTTCTACAGATATACTTATTTTTACTGCTTTTGTGATTCCTACTTTTTTTACTCCTTTTTTTTCTGTCCACTTGTAGAGTCCCCTTTATCATTTCTTGTAGGGCTAGTTTAGTGGTCATGAACTCCTTTACCTTTAGTTTCTCTGGGAAACTCTTTATCTCTCCTTCTATTCTGAAAGATAGCCTTGCTAGATAGAGTAACCTTGACTGCAAATATGTTTTTGTTTTGTTTTGTTTTTTCCTTTCAGCACTTTGAACATATCATGCCACTCCCTTCAGGCCTGTAAAGTTTCCACTGAAATATCTGCTGATAGTCTTAAGGGGTTTCCTTTGTATGTTACTGTCTTCTTTTCTTTTGTTGCTTTTAAAATTCTCTTTATCACTACTTTTTGACATTTTAATTACTATGTGTATTGGTGTGGACCCCCTTGAGTTGAATTTGGGGGGAATCTCTGTGCTTCCCTGGATCTGGATATCTGTTGTGTTCCCCAGATCAGGAAAATTTCAACTGTTATTTCTTCAAATAAATTTTCTCCCCACTTTTCTCTCTCCTTCTTCTGACATCCCTATAATGTGAATGTTATTATACTTGAAGAAGTCTGAGTTCCCTAAGTCTATTCTCATTTTGCATATTCTTTTTTCTCTCACTTGCTCAGCTTGATTACTTTCCATTACTCTGTCCTCCAGGATGCTAATTCATTCTTCTGCTTCTTCTAGCCTGCCCTTTATTCCATTATTTTTAATTTAATTTATTGTGTTCTTCATTTCTGATTGGTTCTTTTTTATGTTTTCTACCTCTTGTTAAGGGTCTCACTGATGTCCTCCACCCTTTTCTCAGATCTGGTGAGTATCTTTATGATCATTCAGGCATATTACTTGTATTGATTTCATTTAGGTCTCTTGCTGATTTTGTCATGTTCTTTCATTTGAGACATATTTCTCTGTCTACTCATCTTATCTAACTCTCTGTGTCTGTTTCTGTCTGTTAGGAAAGTTAGCTATCTCTTCCTTTCAAAAGTAGTGGGCAGGCCATGCACTTTAAAAAAAATTTTTGTAATGTTTATTTATTTTTGAGAGACAGAGCACGAGCAGGTGAGTGGCAGAGAGAGAGGGAGACACAGAATCTGAAGCAGGTTCCAGGCTCCAAACTGTCTGCACAGAGCCCAATGAGGGGCTTGAACTCATGAGCTGTGAGATCATGACCCAAGCTGAGTCAGACGCTTAACCGACTGAACCACCCAGGCGCCCCTACTTTTAACAAAGTGGTGCTGGTCCTTTGCCAGAGGGGATGTGCCTCCTCCACTGAGATAAGGCCTGTGGGGGGCCACTGTGCAAAACCTGCACAAGTAGGGTGCACAGTTGCCTGCAAGTTGTACATGCCAGTCCTCTTGCACAAGGGACATGCAGCTGCCAAGACCAAGGCAGCCAGGGCTGGGTGTGCCCTTAATGAAAGGTGACAGGCAGTTGCTGCCCTTGAGACTGAGGCCCCCAAAAGCAAGCAGTTGACAGATGCAGTGTTGGCAAGGTTTGCACTGGTGTTCTGGGGGAGGAGACCCGCAGCCCCTGGGACTGAGGTGGGCCTGGCTGGAAGGGGCAAGGCATGGTATAAGCAAGTTAGGTAGCTAGTTCTCGCAGGTGGCCAAATGTTTATGCTGAAGGGGAGTAAGGGAAATGGCACCTGCCAGTTCCTTTGCTCCTGGAGGGAATCCCAGGTAAATCTATCCCTCTGGGACACATTCTTTAATTAGTAAATAACTCTTCCTCTCATATGCCCCAGGCACTTTTCAGACTGCTGCTTCTATGCTGTATCTCCAGGGGCTGTTTCGTGTGCTGTCTCTTTAAGTATGTGGACTCGGTTTCCTGTTGCCTTCTGATTTTTAAAGTTCAAGGCTTTAAGTCCTGTTCATTGTGAGAACTCACAAAATTTGGCCCCTCTGGTTTTCTTTTTTTATTTTTTTTATTAAAAAATTTTTTTTAATGTTTATTTATTTTTGAGTAAGAGAGACAGAGTGTGAGCAGGGGAGGGGTGTAGAGAGAGAGGGAGACACAGAATATCCAAAGCAGGCTCCAGACTCTGAGCTGTGAGCACAGAGACCCATGTGCCCATGAACCTTGATATCATCACCTGAGCTGAAGTCAGACACTTAACCAACTGAGCCACCCAGGTGCCCCATGGTCTTCAAAGCCAAATATTATGGTTATTTGTCTTCCCTGTGTGTGCTCCCCAGTGTGAAGGTCTATTTCTCTCCCCTCTCCACCTGTGGCTTCCTCTTGGGGATGCTCTGCCCTTCCTACCCTCTTCCATGTGGCTTCTTCTCTACATTTAGTCATGGAGTTTGTTCTACCAGTCTCTGGTGTTATTTATACCAATGTGAGCCTTAACTAGTTGTACCTATGGGACAAGGTGAGCTTAGGGTATTCCTGCTCTGCCATCTTCCCCAGAAATTGAAATATACTCTTTTTTGAGAATAAAAAAACTCCACAAAATTGTACTAGGAATATGTAAAACCAAAATCAATTATGCAGAATTAATTTCATACAGTTCACACAGGCTACATTCATTGACACTAATGCAACAAAATCAGAAATCAATAACAAAGGATCACCAAAATAATGTAGAAACTTAAAGAAAAAGAAAACTACAACATAAATCTTAGGTTAAAAAGGATATTTCAAGGAAAGTATGTAATATAGAGAACTGAAAAACAAGAAAGCACTATATATCAAAATTTGTGAGAAACAGGAAGTTTAAATGATCAAATGCTTTTATCATAAAGTAAAACTGAAAACAGTAAGTTCAAGCTTCAACACAGAAGCTAGGCAAAGAACAGTAGAGTAAACCACCTGCAAATAACCATCTCTGTCACCCAGAAAAAACAAGAAGGAAGAACACAAAAAGGAAACAATAGTAATTAATGAAATAAGCAACAACAAAAGATTAATAAAACTAAAACTGGCTCTTACAAAGATCAAAGTGATAAACTTATTATAAGACTAACAAATTACAATAGAGAAAACACTGTAAATAAAAGGGAGGTAACAATAAATAGAGATTTTTAAAACTACAAAAGAATGTTATGAATGAAATATGCTAATAAATATGAAAGCACAGACAAAATGGGATACATTTCTGAAAAAATATAAATTGTCATAATTAGCACAAAAAATTTTTAAATATTGAATAGACCAATAATCTCAACAAAAATAAAAGTTTAAACAATTTTTTTACTTTGCCACCTCCAATAGAACCAGGCTTAGTTATTTTACAAGGTGAATTTTTTTTTTTTAACGTTTATTTATTTTTGAGACAGAGAGAGACAGAGCATGAACAGGGGAGGGGCAGAGAGAGAGGGAGACACAGAATCTGAAACAGGCCCCAGGCTCTGAGCTGTCAGCACAGAGCCCGACGCGGGGCTTGAACTCACAGACCGTGAGATCATGACCTGAGCCGAAGTCGGACGCTTAACCGACCAAGCCACCCAGGCGTCCCTTACAAGATGAATTTTATAAAATTTTTAAGATGCAGAAAATCTCTATTTTATACAAGTTATTATGGAAAAAAAAAGAAACTGTGTGATTTACCTTATGAAACTAGCATGAAATGTATTTCAAAAGTAAATCTTCACTCCAAAATAAGATAAAAGCAAATCAAAAAGAGAAAATACGGGCTCATTTTACTTATGAACTTACATATGAGAATTCTAAATAAAATATTATGTAAATAAATCCAAAAGAATATTAAAAATAATTTGGGATGCCAGGGTAGCTCAGTTGGTTAGGTGTCTGACTCTTGCTTTCAGCTCAGATCATGATCTCATGGTTGTGATATCAAGCCCCACACTGGGTTCTGCACTGAGCATGGAACCTGCTTGAGATTCTCTTTCCCTCTCTCTCTGCCCTTACCTCATCACATGTGTGCACACATGCAAAAATAAGTGAATAAACATTTAAAAAAATAATTCTACGGATTCAAGGTTTAACATGAGAAAATCTATCAGGGTATTTGGCATATTACTGGGGAAAAACAGGAAATCATATCATTATTTTAATAAATAAAGAAAAATATCCAATAAAGCTCAGCATATATTTAGTTTGTTTTTAAAGAAAACTCTCAAAACTGGGAATAGATGGGAGTATTTTTAACATAACAAAGACAATCCACCCAATAAAGCAGATCAAATTACAAAAGCAAGAGGGAAATTTTAGGAATATTGCATGAAAGCCAAGAATAAAATAAGGATGCCTGTTATTATTTAGATTTAAAAAAAAAAGGAAGTCCTCACAAATACAGTAAGACAAAAAAAGAAATAGTAGGTATTTGGAGATGCAGATATTAACTCTATACAGGACTCTAAATAAACCAACAGGCATTAGAATTAACATTAGGGCTCAATAATGTTGCCAGATATAAGGTCAATTTATAAAAACTTTACCTTTATATCACCAATAACCAATAGGAAAATATAAAATGTGCAACAAAATTTCTAAAACAGGTAAGAAATTTAATTTTTTTATAGTAAAACGGGCTCCTGTGTGGCTCAGTTGGTTAAATGTCTGACTTCAGCTCAGGTCATGCTCTCATGGCTCGTGGGTTCAAGCCTCACATTGGGCTCTGTGCTGATAGCTCAGAGCTCAAAGCTTGCTTCAGATTCTGTGTCTCCCTCTCTGTCTGCCCCTTCCCCACTCATGCTCTGTCTCTATCTCTCAAAAATAAATAAACATTAAAAAATAATAATTATTTATAGTACCACAAATTTTAACTCTGTTCAAGGACATAAAAGAAATCCAGAAGGAAAGAAAAGATTTTCACATGTGAGCTGATTTAACAGTCAGATAGGTTAACTTTTTCTGAATTAATATAACATTTTGTTGCAAATTCAAAGTCATTCTCATACACCGCTAGTGAGAATATAAAACGTTACAACTCTTTTTCCATTAGTTTGGCAGTTTGTAAGAAAGATACACATACATCCACCATGGGTCCTAGCCGTTCCACTCTATTTATTTACCCAAGAGAAATGAAAGCATATGTCCATACAAAGACTTTATTTGTAAAAGTCAAGAACTTAAAACAATGGTGATGCACTGCAATAGATGGTTGTTCTTCTGCTGGTGGTATATCTATACCAATGAATACTATCCAGCAATAAAAAGGAATGAGCTATTAATACACATACCAGAGAGAAATTCCAAAATAATTTTGCTGAGTGATTGAGCACAGCAAAAGAAGAGTACATACTGGATTTTTTTTACATTTTTTTTAAACTCTAAAAAAACACTAACTGATGGGGATGGAAGACAGATCAGTGATTGCCTGGAAGCTGGACAGGTTTGAATCCCATTTCTGTCTCCTGAAATATTTAGAAAATAGGAGACAGCTTGAGTCAAACTCTTCTTGACACGCCTCCTTACCAGACAATGTGGGATTAATCATACCCCATGCACATGCATACGTGTACACACACACACACACACACACACACACACACCCTATGCTCCACTGCCCTGTTTTGGTTTGTTATTGTTGTTGTTTTGGCATTTGTTTATTTTCTCTAAAGGAGCTTAATCCAGAACTTAACATGAATGGTGTCATACAAGTCCCACTGCACTTGGTACCATGATCTACCCAGAGTAAATGGTAAGAGATTGTTTGTTCCCTGGGGCATTTCTGGCATGAGGAGTCTCCGCTAGAAAAGACCCTGCTTCTGTGCTCCTTGAACCAGAGACCCAGTCTTATCATTTCTTATGTATCCTCTCAAAGGCACCTAACCTAGAGTTCTGCACACAGCTGGTGCTCCAAAAGTGCTCTTAACATTTTGAAACATGAAGAACAGCAATTGATTTTTACCATGTGAATCTGATTTGGACTACAACACTATTGCACCCACTTGACAAACTGCAAACTGAAGACCCAGGGTGTATAGACAGCACCTGGCCTGCTTCTGGAAGAAGGAGCCTCTGGAACGACTGTTTTGTCAACTCAACAAAGAAACTATACAGGCATATAGACATATATAGCAATGAAATAGCTATTAAAATGAACATGTAAAGATCAGTAGAATGGGCTAGAGTCTTAAGTGCCTAAAGAATGTAAGAAAGCATGAATCTATGAGCTGAAAATCCTAGGCTCAAACCCAGTGGTTCCACTTCAAACAGTGTGAGCTGGGGTAGATCATATCCTCTCTCAAAAGTTCAGTTACATCTTTAAAATAGCTATATAACACACACAAATATCAAGCAATTTGATGCAATACATAATGTTTAATTAAATTATAAGGCTTGTGATCCAACCTATGATAGGTCACATTTCTGCTCTAAACCTGTTTCATCTTTAAACTAAGAGTAATATATATATTTATTATTTATATATATATTTACATGTATAAATATTTATATAATAAAAATATATATTTGCTTATTTATAGATAAATCATATATATATGATTATATATATGTGTGTGTGTGTGTGTGTGCGTGTATATACTTTTAAGAATCCAGTGACAGAAGTATGAATATATCTCTCACTGGATTCTTAAAAGTACCATTAGTATAATATCTAGTATTTAACTAATTTTATAGAGTTTACAAAGCAGTTTCATCTTAACTATCTAGTTTTACTTCTTTAACTTTTTTTTTAACCATCTAGTTTTGATCCTGAAAGCTTCACTGTGAGGTTAATATTATTATTCCCATTTTTGTATTACTCATTTTCCACTAGATTTTAAATTCCATGGGAGCCTGGACTTTGTCTTGTGTATCACTGTATCCCCAGAACCTAATATACTACCTGAAACATTGTGGGCACTTAGAATAACAAAAAATTAAAAAATTAGGGCTCAGAGATATTGTGACTTGCTTAACCTAGGACCAACAGGAAGAGCTTTTCTACTTGAGCTCTTATAGGACAGAATAATGTTATGGTTTGATGCCTTATATAAGGAACTAGAAAGTAAAACCACTTCATTTATTCCATCTGAAACTGGTTTCGATAATCTACAACCAAATGGCAAGTAGATAATGCTAAAGGACCTATTAATATTTTTAATGAAGTCACTTTGGGAATTATACATAGAAAAGAATATCTATCGAGAGATTTTTTTTCCTCTGTAATATATATTTAGAAGACATAGTTTTGAGGCTTAACAAACAAAGGCTATCCATTTTTAACAGTGTTTTGAAAGCTTAGGGTATTACTCAAAACAAAAACTCTTATGCTTCCCTGAAGAGGAAATGAATACAAAGAAAGTAGCCAAATGTGACAGTGTAGGCTGGGAAGAGATATGTCCTTAAATAGGTAACTGGGAAGCATAACATAGATCACATAACAAACAGAGGAAATTTACTGGAGTTTTAATTTTAAAGCTAAAAAGCAGCTTGTGAATAACTTAAAAGTAACCTCTTTGTAGATAAGCCAAAACTAGTACTTGTTTTGTAAATATCTTGAAAGGATAAAGATGAAACCAGAATAAAGCTAGTGGTCACTATACAAGTTGAGTAAAAGTTAACATATTATGCCTATCGTGAGTTTTTTGGAAAAATCTTACTATCGACCTTCTCTGTGTTTATATCATCTCTTACCAACATATCTAATTTGTAGGAACACATTATTGAGGAATCTAATTTTTCCAAAAATGAATAACTGGGCTCATTCATGTTTTCGTGTTATTTCCCTTCTCAGTAACCTTACTGTAAGGGCTCAGTTAACCACAGTGCAGTGGCTCCTTTGTCCACCTGGTGGAAACACTTGGAATTGCAGGAATAGTTTTCAGAGGAGCAAACCCCTTTAACACATAGCTAAAGGAAACTCAGATGTCCATTCACATATTCAACAATTAGGATGTACTAAAAAAAAAAAAAATGAGATGATAGAACATAAAGATGAATTTCAGTGGCAACAAAGATGCAAAAGGTTTAAAACTACATTGTATACTGATGTAGCAAAGGGTTTAAATGCAACTGTGAAGTGACTAGCTTATCACATTTAATTATTAAATCCAAAGTACTACATTCTAGCAATGCTTGCTCTGGTTGCACATCTATAAGCACATTAATTAAAGCCTTATTTCTTAAAATAGGATTCCAGTTTTTGTGAGATGAGTTTAGCCCAATATACATCTCACAAAGATCATTTGTCTACTCCTGATGGTGTTCGGCCAGTTTGAGTACCTGTTGCAACAGATAGTTGCCGAAAGAAAGAAAGAAAGAAAGAAAGAAAGAAAGAAAGAAAGAAAAAGAAATAGAGAAAGAGAGAGAGAGAGAGAGAGAGAGAGAGAGATCCTGTGTTCTGATGAGCAATTAATACAGGATGAGCATTATTCATTTTTCTTGGATACAGCTCAATTTCACCATTCCTCAGGGGAGGAAAAACCCAAATTTGTTTTATTTTGCAACAACATAATCTAAAACACTCTAACCTGTGAACTGCAATGCTTCTTTTAAAACCTGTTGAAAACTGTGATTTTGCTGACTAGTTCAAAACATTTGCAAATGCATAGCCTATAATTTAGGGCCTGAGCAAATTAAGACTATTTCCTGGCCTGCCCAAGGCCACAGAAGTTGCTATAATAGGCTCTGGAGCCAGTTTGCAAGGGGACTAGTGGATGCATGAAAACTTTCTTAAAATGCACATTTTCTTTTTGTTTGTTTCTATATCAGGAATACAGAATGAACCAAGAACCCATACACAGAACTTGGTTAAGATGCAAAAACACTTGATTTAGAGACGCTTTTCTCTTTCGACCCAACTCTCATCTTGAAAAAGGAGGCACTCAGGGCACCTGGGAAGCTCAGTCGGTTAAGTGTCTGACTCTTTTTTTTTTTTTAATTTTTTTTTTAACGTTTATTTATTTTTGAGACAGAGAGAGACAGAGCATGAACAGGGGAGGGGCAGAGAGAGAGGGAGACACAGAATCTGAAACGGGCTCCAGGCTCTAAGCTGTCAGCACAGAGCCCGACGCGGGGCTCGAACTCACGGATCGTGAGATCGTGACCTGAGCCGAAGTCGGCCGCTTAACCGACTGAACCACCCAGGGGCCCCTGACTCTTTTTTTTTTAATATCTCAATTTTTTAAAGGCTTTATTTATTTATTTTGAGAGAGAGAGCACAAGTTAGGGAAGGGAAGAGAGAGAGGAAGAATCCCAAGCAGGCTCTGTGCTGTCAGCACAGAACTTAATATGGGGCTCAAACACATGAACTGTGAGATCATGACCTGAGCAGAAATCAAGAGTCAGACACTTAACCAACTGAGCCACCCAGGTGCCCCATTGACTCTTGATTTCAGCTCAAGTCATGATCTCAATGGTTCGTGGGTTCGAGCTCCACACTGGGCTCTGTGCTGAGAGCACAGAGCCTGACTGCAATTCTCTCCCTCTCTCTCTGCCCCTCCTCCACTTGCTCTGTCTCTCTGAATGAATGAATAAATGAATGAATGAATGAATGAATGAATAAATAAATAAATTTAATTAATAAAATAAATAAATAAATAGAAATAAGAGGCACTGATGTGCTGGTCTATGTGTAATCAGCCAACTGGCTAAGGTGATAAAATGGCCACACCAGAAATCCACTTTCCAAGCAGTCTATTGAAAAGTTTCAGGCAAACTCATCCAGTAAAAACATAGCTACAGATACAAATAAGATTTAGATCCATATTCATTCATCCAGGATTTAAAAAAAATTTTACTCAAACATTTACTGAGCATATACCAGTACCAGACACTTGGTCAGTTCTTGGGATACAATGAAGATGAAAATTGCACTCAAGGAGCTTCCTGTCTGGTAACTGAAAGCCTAGATTTTATTCTCGCTGAGCTTCTTAACACTGTCTGCAGACCCCTCCAGAACTGCCCTCTGAAGCACACTTTCTGGGTAATACTTTGCTTGGCTTCCAAAGGGCATATGGAAAGTAAGCCCTTCAATTAGTGGGAGAATCTTGCATAAAGAAAGAATTGCATCCATTCCATCCTGTTCACTGCCCATCTTTATAGAACAGAAATAGAGGGGAGGTGTTAGAAAAAAAAACAGGAAATAGCATAGAGAAAATTCCCCTCAAGAGGGCATAAAGGGGAAGAATGGAATTGAGAAACTGTTCTCCTCTCAGGGCAAAGTGATCCCACTTCATGAGACAAATCTCCAGAATACCCATGCTCCAATTACCTCAGTACTCAGCCAACACTGTGAAATATCTCCTTAGAGCTGAGCTAGGTCCCCAAGTAAAAATGGTGAGTTCCAGACAATGGATGAGAAAGGAGGAGAAAAAATAAAAAGAGAAAGCAATCAGAATATAGCAAAGTTAAAGAGGACATGAAGTGAGAGGAAGGGGTCGATAAAACGAGAAAGAGCTCAAGACAAAAGACAATTAGAGAACAGCCATTTGGACAAAAAGGAGAGAGCTCACACGTAAAAGAATGATGAAGTACTAACATGGACCACCTTACACTCAGACACCTACACTCAGATCATTGCCCTGGGCTTTAGTCTTCTGGTAGTATTGATTTGCTATTGTTGAGATATAGTCTAAACATAAATGAGATATCCTTGGGCTTTCAAAAGTCACCATAGAAATATCACCTCCTCTGAGAAGCCTTCCCCAACCTCCAAGCTAAAGCATGATTCCCCTTGTGCTCTCTCTCTCTTTTTTTTTAATTTGAGAGAGAGAGAAAGAGCACTTGAGCAGGGGAGAGGGGTAAAGGGAAAGAGAGAGAAAATCTCAAGCAGACTCCACACACAGCACAGAGCCCAACGTGGAGCTCGATCCTACGACCCTGGGATGGTGACCTGAACCGAAATCAAGGGTCAGAAGCTCAACTGACTGAGCCACTCAGGTGCACCCCTCTTGTCCTCTTATAGCACTAAATTCCGATCTGCTATAAGATGGAATTTCTCCTATTGCTCCAGTACTCCTATTGTAACTAGAGTACATCCTGGGGTTGGGGGGGAGAAAGGTCTCAGTACCAAAAATCCTCAATCCAGGGAGTCACTAAAGATGGGAGGCAGACACCACCTACCTCTCATAGTGAGAGACTCCAGAACTGACCAAACACAGACACGGTCACCAGCACCACCACCACCCAATGAATCTAAGGGGAACCTGTAAAAAGTTCGATATTCATAAAGAGATGGGAACCTGGCTGACACTGATGGTGCAGAGCCTGCTTAGGATTCTCTTTCTCCCTATCTCTCTGCCCCTCCCCCATTCATGCTCTCTCAAAGTAAATAGACTTTAAAAGAAAATATTCATGAAGAGAAAAATCACCCCCCCCCAGGGGAGAGGAGGATGGAGGCCTCAAAGAATCACCCTTAAAGTTTAGTGATGCTTATAAGAATTTTGTGTCCTGGTTGAACATAATACCCTGACCCGGTACCACTGAAATGGTGGAAGATGGAGAGAGAGGAAAGATAGCATGGAAAGGACTGCTAGGTGGAAGGCAGCACAAATAGCATGGTTTGGCATTCTCAGAATTTACACACAATAGTCTCAGCCAGCCTGATGGATGATTAGGAAAACAAAATCCAGTCACCAGCATCACCTCAACCAACAAGCAACCAACTGTCACACATGGGCATGAGGCCATCCTAGATCATCTAGCTGACAACAGAAGTGGGAGTGAGTGTAGCTGAGATTAAACTACTCAGGCCAGAAAAACTTCCCAGCTGACCCACAGAAAAATTTTAAAAATTCATTCGGGAGCATTTACACATCTTTCCTAAAACATTTATTGCTGAGGCAATATGAGCAGGGAAGTACTGTAGGAACACAGAAGGCTAGTTATTATTATTATGTCCACAGAAGAAATCTCTTTTAATGGAATATGCAGGAATGTGTAACCTTGGATGAATTCAGATCCACCCTGCCCTATCTTTTGATTCCATTAAATAAATATTTTTTGAAGGTGTAACAAAAACTTTAATAGCCATTTTTAGGAATCTCCTCTCTCTTTTTGTACATTTGGCTCTCAACTTCCTCTAAAACTGCCATATATATATATATATATATATATATATATATATATATATATATATAATTTGTTTATTGTATTCTTCTTTCTAAAAAAAAAAAAAGGTTAAAAACTTTGCTCAGCAGGGCCAATGTTGCTTTCTACAAAAAGACCAAACAACACATGATCTTCAAATCAGAAACTCCCAAATCTTTTCCTACACCAGCCCTGAAGTTAACCATTTTGGGGACTCAACTGCCTGGGAGTGAATGGGGAGTGAAGGAATCAGAGTTGGCAAGAAAAATGTCTCTCCCTCTGAAGCTTCCAGCTGCACATTCAGTAAAGACAGAACATTTGAAGAGCATAATCTACCTGTCAGAAACATTTTGATTTTGCTTAAATGCCAGGCAAACTGACAACCACTTTTTCCACAACTGAGAAGAATCTCCTAATGTGAGAGGCACTTGAAGACGTGTTAAAATTTTTGCAGCTATTAACACATTCCTAAGAAAAATACTGCTGGAGACACAAGAAAGCCAAGGATAACAATCTCCTCTTTCCAATGAAAACGTTTCGTCTGTTTGATTAAAGGAAGATAAATGAAGGGGCCAGGGCAAACTCACCTCACATTCAGTGCTACGCTTTGGTTTGCCTCAAGACCAAGTTGTCTAGCTTAGAAAAAATGCAGCCTGTCTTCAAGTCCCTGCATTCCTGGAACACAGGAGCGGATGAACCACTCAGCATTGGGCAAAAGAGCCCAATTGGCTCTAACGGGCCTCGTTCTCTGGCAATCTTTGCCAGGGACAGGCAGAATGGAGAAGGCAAGGCAGAGCCCTAAGTGTATGTGTCCTGCTTACACTTGTCCCTGATCCCAGGGTGTCAAAGAGAGGTGCAAGTGGTCCAAAGAGAACATAACCCTCTGGACCAGATGACCTGAACTCTGGTCCCAGCTCTGCAATGACTTTGATCCCCATGACTTTGATCATTGCTTTTGTGTCTCTGAGCTTCAGTTTTATCTTCTAGTCAATAAGAGAGTTGGTCTAAAACAGTAGCCTTCAAACTGTGAGTTATAGTCAACTGTGATACATAAAATCAATTTAGTGAGCTACAACAGGTAATTTTTTAATGTTTTTTTAAATTTATTTTTGAGACAGCACAAGCAGGGGAGGGGCAGAGAGAGGGGGACAGAGGATCAGAAGTGGGCTCTGTGCTGACAGGCTGACAGCAGCGAACCCAATGAGGGGCTTGAACTCATGAACTGCACGATCATGACCTAAGCCGAAGTCAGACACTCAACCCAATGAACCACTCAAGTGCCCTCAACAGGTAATTTTTATAAAGATAAGATAGGATAGGACAAGATAAAAAAAATACACTCCATCACATACTATTCCATGAAATTTTATTTCAGTTATTTGACTATGTGTGTGTGTGTGTTGTTAAATAAAGTCCTCCATGCATACTGTGTTTTTGAAAAGTTTTGGTAAGTACTGGGTTAAGTGATCTTCTAGGTTTTCCCTAACTCTAGTCTTCTAGAGTTTGGTGAAACATACAGGCACCATTTGGATCAGCCTACATTATGGGTCCATCCAGATCTTAGTACATTTAGTACTATTCAGTATGAACCTATTTTATGTGCATTGAACATAAATGAATAAATGTGTGTTTGTACACATGTACTTGTGCTTTTATTTCACCTAATACAAGACCTCTCCACATAGCCAGCACTAAAGTACAATGTTACTAACTATGGTAAAAGAAAGTAATATAAACCAATGGCCTTCAACACTGAAGGAATCAGTTTCCAGAGGAGCATCCTGGATGCTTGAGGCTGTATGTGCCTGACGTACAGGAGAAAACTGTGGAGGCCACACATATATTGCTATAGGCTAGTAACTAGTAGGAATGCTTCTGGGGGAAAACACCACTATACCATGGAAGTAGTTGTTTGTAGAAGCAAGTTACATGGTTTTGTAACTTAAACACATTTGAAACAAGAGTATAAGCCTACAAAAGCACTAAACATGCCTAACTTATTCAATGTTTCTTCCCTTGTAGCCTTCACTGTGCCCAGGATATCCTAGATACTCAGGAGATATTTGTTGGGGTTCTATGTGACTTTGTTAGCCTGTGGGAATCTTCTATCTCAGTAGCTTGGCCCTTTGTCTCTTGTAATGAATGGAGAACAGGAATAATTAAGATATCCATCCCACTGGCCAGAATCCAGTCACGTAGAGCCTACCTAACATAGAGAAGCTTGAAATAAACATGGGTATTCAATGAGCACTCTTGGTCTCTGTTAAAATGATCACTCTTTCCTTCTTAAAACACTTCATTAATTTGACTTCTAGGACACAACACTCTCTTGATTTTCCTGTTATCTCACTTGCCTGTCCTTCTAGGTATCCTTTGTGATTATTCTTGCTCTGGGTATGTCTTTTATAGATAGCCAATAGCTCAGTTTTTCAGCCCATTTACATTTATTGTCATCATTGATATATTCAAATGTGTTTTTAATCATCTTACTTTTTGGTTTCAATTTGTACCACTTTTCCTATGTCTTTATTCTTCGCTTGGCTGTTTTAACTTGAAATTTTTTAGTTTTCCCCTCCACGTTTCACTTTTCTCTGTCTATGGCTTTGGGATTTATATACTTTATTCAGTGATAAGCTGGAGCTGGTTTGTAGTAACTCATGAGTCAACTGTGCACATCTCTTCCCAGCTGCAAGTTCAGTGAAGTTCATGTTGGTAGCTTAAAATTGGCCATGGCGGGAGTATTTACAGCACAGATATTAGCAAATGCCACAAGTCAAGACCTTATTTTCAGAGAGAAAATTGTTACACATTTACGAGCCCACGACTATTACTTTCTTTTAGTGGTTATGCTCAAAATTTTGGTAAGCATAAGTAATTTAACAAAATATAAAATTAAATATCTTGAATCCTTTCTGAACAACATAAAACTTTAGAATAACTAGTCTGCCCCCACTGCCTTTATAAACTACTGTTTTCCAAAATTCAAGTCCTGTCTTTTGTTTGCAGCACCATAAATTATAGTTATTTTATTTTATACAATGTCTAATTTACCTACCTGTTTATCATTTTAATTCCCATCATTCTTTCTTATATCTCAGACCATCCTTCTGATATCAGTCTCCTTTTTCTTGAAATATATCCTTTATGAGTTCCTTTAGAGCAAAATACTTGGTAGTAAAATCTCTTGAATTTTTGTTTATCTGTAAAAAATTTCATTTTACCCTCATTTTTGAAAAGCAGTTTCTTGAGGCGATGGGGGCAGAATTATAGGTTGATAGTTGTTATCTACCATCATTGTAAAAACCAACATTCCACCGTCTTCTAGCTTCCAGTGTTGCTGTTGAGAAGACTGACGCTATTCTAATTGTTGTTCCTACACAAGTGACCCACCTTTTCTCTCTGGCCACTTTCTACACTTTCTCTTTGTCTTGGTGTTCTGAAGTTTTACTATGATGTGTTTAAGGTAGGTTTCTTTTTCTTTATTCTCTTTGGGCTATACTGTGTTCCTTGGAGGCATGTAGTCATAATTTTTTATTAATTCTGGAAAATTTACAGTTATTACTTTTTTAAAATTCCATCTCCTCCATTCTCTCTAGTATATTATTTTAAACTTCTGCTGTAAGACCTCCTCCTGTTTCTATCTTCTGCATTTCTCAATTTTGCTAACATATTTTATATCACTATATGTCTGCTATATTCTAGGTAGATTTTTCACATAATTCCAGTTCACTAATTCTTTCTTCGATTTTGTCTAATCTGCTATATTACTGATCTGTTGGGATATTGGAAATTAATGTATTGTTTAAAATTTATTCTTCTTTGGTTGTCTTTTGTTGCATGCTTGTCTTCGTAACTGCATTCTTCTTGTCTTTAAATATATAAAACTTAGCAGTCCATGGAGGTCCAAATCTATTGTTTGTTCTTCCTAGCAACTCTCCTCCACAGTGGACTTCCTTCTAGTGCATTTACATGTGAACTCATAGCTTGATATTATTCTTTGAAACTCCTATAGTCCTAACTTGGAGAAATGTTCCTCCAGAAAAAGTTTGGTTCTGCCTCAACTGGTCATCAATGGGTACATATGACCTAGAACTACCTCAGCCTTTCTAAGAGTTTAACTCAGGGCTTGAGACCTAGATTCAATTTATCCTCACTACTATTCCAATGCTTAGTATCCTCACAACAGTGTTGCTATAGTAACACAGGTTTAAAGGTATAGGAATGCATCTCTCCTGGCTCTCTGCAGAATCCGGCCCTTTCCCTACTCCCTAGACACCCTGCTGCCCCAATTCCCCTATTGCTCTGGCTTCAGTCCCCATCTCTGCAGTCTTGATCTCAGTCACCCATGCTTGATGCAGCCTCACCGAGTCTTCTGGCTGCCCTGAACCAAGATTAGGGGTGCTCATGTTATATGTCCCAGGGGAGGCAAACAAAATAGAATATAAGGAAAAATGCATTAAATTGGACAAAGAGCAACTCCCTTTGCCCAAAATGGTTTCCTGCCCTCCCCCACCATGCCATCCCTAATTTTTATCTACCTGGAAAGCACCTATCATCTTTCAAAACTCAGCTTAAACACCACTTCTAGGAAGGCTTTGATAACCATACCCTATTTGTGTCCCTACCCCAGAGGGATTTAGGACTGACTATCTCCTTGCTCTGAGGTGGTTTCTTTTCCTTTTTCTTTCTTTTTTCTTTCTTTTTTTTTAACTTTTAATTTGTTTTAGGAGAGGAAATGCTCAAAAAATTATGGACAACTATGCTTAACTAATAACAAATTTGAAAAACTGCTCCATGTGCAACAAAATTACCAATACATTAAATAGAAGTAATTGGGAATATTAATTTCTGACCAATTCATTATTTTACTAAATATATACTTAATTTGTTTTCAACCAAACTGTTTTTGACCAAATTATCACTTACTCCTTTGAACCCTACTAAATCGCTCATGTATTTTTTCCATAGCATTTCCAACCTTTTATTTCTGTAGTTGTGCCCTAGAGTACTAAATTATTAATTTCTTGGAGGCAGTAACCATTTACTTCTATTCCCAGCCCATAGTAGAGAGCCTAGTATTCATTATTCGTTTAATATGATTAAACTAATGAATGAATAACATGCAGAATGATCCCTTTATGTCTAAACAAAGTATGCTAACTGTGTCTCTGTAGGCAAACGGCTTTGTACACTACTGTTTATGATTTATAAAGCTGGATGTATGTGTTAATGTTAGATAATTGCTTGTGTATAAAAGGTCTTTGGACTGTTGTGAAAATGATGATCATGAAATTTAAAACCATGGTCACTTGCATAGTTCAGAGTTTTTACAAAAGAGCACCAAGGGAGAGAAAGTCGGTTTCCACTTCACCCAGATTTGTCCCCTCAAGGATCACAATCTACCTAATTATTTATTACAAAAATATAATGAGCAACTATTAGAACTTGGTGAGATGAACCTAAGAATTTTGAACTTCAAAAAGTATCAAAATGAATTTTAAGGCCCAGAAATTATCACATTTCACCTGCTTTGCCAAATCCTCCTTAATTCATTTCTTGCCAGTTTTCTTAAATGAATGCTTGTTTGGAGCTGAGGAAATGGAGGAGTTTGTTGTTTTGCCCGGAATTTACCTCAATAAATATTTACAGAATTGAATATCAATCTTCATTCATATTTATTCTGTTGATGTACTGCTTGGAACAATTTAATGTATACATTCTATTAAAAGCCATTAAAAGCCGAACCTAATAGTTAGGATCCTCCAAATATTGTCTATCACATTCAGTAGTGATGGATTTGGATTTCTAATTCTGCACAGATTCTATACTTGATGTCAACATCTTGTTAAGTATGGCTAATGACTATGTCTGGGTATATTTCTCTTAAACATATGTGACCATTTCCATACTGAAATGTCCAACTCACTAAGTGGAGGTAACTTAATATCACTATTATTTATCTCATTCCTAAAAATAAGTAAGGTGGTTGAATAAGTAGAAACTGAAGTAATCTTAGGTTGTGTACCAATGTTAGCAAATATGACAGAATCATATACAAATCAATTTGGGAAGCAGCAGCCAAACATTTTATGGATTCTGTGATTTTCTATTTTTTTTAATACATTTATTTATTTTTGAGAGAGAGACAGAGACAGAGACAGAGCACGAGCATGAGCAGGGGAGGAGCAGAGAAAGAGGAAGACACAGAATCCGAAGCAGGCTCCAGGCTCCGAGCTGTCAGCCCAGAGCCCAAAACGGGGCTCGAACTCAAAAACTGTGAGATCATGACCAGAGCCAAAGTCGGACACTTAACCGACCGAGCCACTCAGGTGCCCCTGTGATTTTCTATTTTTAAAACCAAATTCCATTTTATGTTATATAGTGGTGAGTGAACTGATAAATATAGAAGTAACACAGATCTGGTAAGATCTAATGGGCATGCCACCTTTCCCAGGGACTCACAGCTAGACTCAGGGGGAAGGTGTGAGAGATGATGAGAAAGAAGCCTATCAGATTGATCTGTGGAGGTTTTTTCATAATATACCTGCTAGACCCCAAGAAAATATGACCATGGGACATGTAAGAAAGATGGCTACTATTGTATGTTTCTCCACCTCCCATGCTTAAGAATTACCTATGTTTAGAATCTAAGCCATCTTAGGTAATGTACAAGTGCACTCCATATTTCAATGGCCCAAATGAAAACTGATACACAAATGAACACCCTTTATAAAGAAAATACAATGGTCTCAGATATAATAGAATCCATACTATATACTGTATAGTTGGTATAATGGCAGCTTTCTCCACTGACTAATTCTAGTTAGTCAGATAGCCTAGAAAACTTGATAGTCATTTTTCATGTCTAATGGCACCCAAACTTCTCCTTTACAGAAATCCCACTGGTCAGTATATATACTTAAGTTAGTGATGCTGTGTTTACATAGTGCTGATTACGTACCAGGCACCGTTCTAACTGCTTCCATTGATGAGATGATTTAACCTCACAACGTCTCTATGGAGTAGGTACTATTATTGTCCTCCTCCTACAGATTAAGAAACTGAGGCTCAAAGCATAAGAGACTCTTAAAAAGTGAGAACAAACTGAGGGTTGATGGGGGGTGGGAGGGAGGGGAGGGTGGGTGATGGGTATTGAGGAGGGCACCTGTTGGGATGAGCACTGGGTGTTGTACGGAAACCAATTTGACAATAAATTTCATATTAAAAAAAAAGAAAAAAGAAACTGAGGCTCAAAGGAGTTAAGGAGAGTATGAAAAGTCTCAAGGCCAGAAAGTGTTAGGACTTGGATGTGCAGTTGAAAATTTAGCACAAAGCTCCTTTCATAAGAATACGATACAGAAACCAAATGTTTTCTTCTGTACCTATTGAACCAAAAGAACTATCTGAAAATGTCAGATGAAAAACATGATAATTCAGGTCATTTTAAAGACAGGTAAGGAATTCAAGGTCCAGGAGAATTTAAATTATGTGGATTATCAACTTGCCTTGATTTTCTTTCTCTTCGGGGGTTTCTATTCTCTATTTATAAGAATAGGAAAGCTGGAAGAATCCATACGAAGTTAAAAACAAAATACACATTCCTGTTAAAACCTGGGATGGAATCAAGTGTCTTAAATCATTGTTATTATTCCCACAGAACTATTACAGAATGGGTCCTGAGTGACTGCATGGTGAATAGCATATGGTTTCTCCCAGTGGATAATCATTGGGCATCCAATCCTCACACCCTCAGTCTGGGTTCTTTCTCTTCATAAAATGTCCAAGACATGCTCCAGGTTGGCAGTTTGAGCCTGCCCAGATGCTAGACAGTGATTTTCGTGCTGACCTCCTTCTGTTGGCATGTTTATTGCATTAATAGTATTTGTGTTTTTCAGAGTTCATGAGCCATTGACACAATTACAATTATACTTTAAAATTTTCAGATATCTCTAGTCAAGTGGACAATAGCTTCCACATACCAGATAAAGCTCTGTCCCACAGCAGTTTTATGTAAGATGAAAAAGGCAGAATGAGTATGGTCAGGAACAATTCCAGTGCATTCAAATACCATCAAGATACAGTATGCACATATATTTTAAACTATATGCAGTCATTATTATTGCTAATGTTATATATTGTCTTGCCTTTTCTTTTCTCACCCAGTATGAACATGAAATGCTTAACATCTGTCAGGTTGTCTGGAAAAGGAAGGTTCAAATCACTCATTTTCATAAGGGTGGACCTACTCTACTGAAGAATCAATGTTAGAAGATACTAGTACAAAAATCAACACATAAGCAACAAGTGTGAGCAATTCCTGGTAAACAGCCTATAATGCTGAATTTCTGCATAGGACAAAATTTATATTCAAGATGACAAAGCAATAAAAGAAGAAATGTTTATGGATCTCAGCCTTAAATGGATCATGAGGGAGGGAGGAAGGGCAGATACTCTTTAGACAAGACAGAAAGTACTGGAAAAGCATTTCTAGCTCAAAAATGTTTTGAGGGAATTGAGCTCAGGAAACAGATTTCTGATGGACTAGCAGTTGAGTCAGCCAAACAATCGAGAAGAGATAATCAGGAGAGGCCATTTTGTCCTTCATTCTGTTGGAGGCAAAACCGTGTTGACGTATAAATGCGCCTCCTGGTTTCCAATTGTTGTTCTCACTCAGCAATGAGGCATGAAGCCTGAGAAACCACAGATATTTGGATCTAAGAAGGTATTTTATTTCCCCCTCTCCAGGGCTGAAGAGTGGAAAATACACAAGGGCACTTTATCTTAGTCTTACAAGGTCTCATAGACCTATAATCCTCTTCCTCTGAGCTCCAAGTTCATCAACTTGATCTGTACATAATTCTATTATCAAAAGAGGTTCCCTGGTATATACATCCCAGGCCAGGAAGAAGATGAGTGGATTTCTTCCCTCCTCATAGACCATACACCTTACCCATCTAGCTCTTCGGTTGCCAGAAACAGACCATCTTAAAGCAGCAACAATCTCTTTGTCTAGTTATTTAGCCTTCATATGCCTTGTTTAAGTTTCTCACTGAAAAGAAGAAAAATGGTCCTCACCCCATCTAACACACATTCACACACATGCGCGTGCGCGCGCGCACACACACACACACACACACACACTCACACACACACACTTTTTCTAAAATCTCCATATTATCTTAATTCCTTCAGGACTAAGTCAATCCCAATCTTTTCCAGGGGGCCAAGGGGCAAGGGAGTGAGATAAAGCAATGAATTCAGGGTTTCCCAGCATGGTTTTTACTTTCCTGAATCCTTAGAGACCTCCCTCCCAACTTTTTTCCCAGCTGTAGTTGGAAGCTGTAACAGATCCAGAGACCATTTTAGAACCTCATTTGTATTGTCCTGACACTTAGGAATCCAGTTTCTGTTACAGGGATGTCATCAAAGTTGGTGGGCTCAAAACATGACCTACTTTTTAAAACCCATCTGTTAGGAGCCTATAGATTTTCTTGGTTTGTTTGTTTCTGGCTGTCTCCAGAAAGAGCAACAGCAATGTTCTTACTTTCCAAGCCCACCCCCCAAATAACAATCAACTGAATGTGTACCACACGGAGCTAAATACCTTCCAAATATGCAGTAGGCAACAAACAAACAAACAAAAAACAGTGATTTCCCTTACTCTGGTAGGTGAAGAGTAAGGGCAGGAGGTAGTGGTCAGTTTAATTTATGCACATCTAGGCTATTTCCCATTAAAAACTCACTCCAGACCAGACAGCAGTATTAGAAAGCAGAACACAAGTTCTACCACTTAGCCTGCCAAGCTTTTGCCACTGTTGGGGTCATGAGGTTATGGTGCCCTCTAACAATGAGGTTTGCAATACCATGTGGCCAAAGGAGAGGGATTTGGGGACTGTAGGCTAAAGTTAATGTACTCCTTCACATAAGCCACTATTTCCCTCTGATAGTAGCTCTTAAATTGCTCTCTCAATTGATTTTACCGTAGCTCAATGGCTAAATGAGTGCATGTGTGAACACACACAAAATGAAACCTCTATGTTTCTCAAAGATAACCATTCCTGGATTGGAATAAAGCTATAAATAGGGAAGGTGAAAGGAATGAGGGAGGGAGGGAGGGAGACAAAGAGGAAAAGACACAGGGGAAGAGGGAGGGGGGTAGAAGAAGGGGAAGAAGGAAAGCAGGAATTAAAAACAGGACATTCATACATAATGGCTATTTAGCTAAATCCTGCATCTCTACCTAAAATCAGATACCAGCTTCTATTAATATTCAATTTCATGTCAAGCAGACCCCAGCCCAGTTTTAGTTACTGACTCAGTAGTTCACTGTAATATGGTTCAGGATACCATTTTACAGTCTTTTGATTAAAGCCCAGCCTCCTCACGATCCTGTCTTTAATTTGTAATTCTGTAGAGAATCTTCCTTCTCTACAACTGACCCCATACTCAACTCTACTCTTGCCACTCTTACAATTAAAACCTGCCAGTGGCTGGCTCTGCCTGGACCACTGGAAAAAGTTCAGAGTTCATGGCCTGACATACAAGGTCCTCCGCATCTGGCTCAAATCTTCAATTTCAAACTTATCTTTACTATGCCTCAATGTTTGTGCTCACAAAATGGCTCTCCACCTCTCGGATTTTATCTGTATTTTAAGTAAGAAGAAGAAAAGTAGAAGGGAACAAGAAGTGAAAAAAGTTTTCCTGTACCAGGAAAATAAAAACTTTTTAAGAAATCCCTAGAGTACATCAATTTATACCTTATTGGCCTGAAGTGTTCACAATGTCACCAACAGCTGCAAAGGAGTTCAGGAAGGCAAATAATTCTCAAAAGACAACTGAAGTTCTGATAGCAAGGGAGAAAGGAAGGATGGTTATTGGGTAGGCAACCTGCAGAGCCCAAAGCCAATAGTGTGAACAGGTTACAATGTATTTTGGTAACAAAAATTAGACAAATACCTAAGTGGTGCAGGGCCGAGCTCTCCATAGTAGCGTATGAAGTTACATAGGTTTTTGTTATAACAAGTCAACTCTAGACAGATGGGATATAAAATTGTTATATCTAGGTATAAATATTACACCTAGATATTACATCCAGATATAAATATTTTTATATTTACTACATCTATATGTAAATTTTTTATAATCTTTTTGTTCTGAGTTCTGAGACCAAATTATGAATTGTTAAGAAATAGAAAGTGATGTATCAAAAGGGTTAAGTCACCAGAACACTGACTCCTCAACTATTCTTTCTAATTAAAAGAAACTTAAGGGCGCCTGGGTGGCTCAGTCGGTTAAGCGGCCGACTTTGGCTCAGGTCATGATCTCGCAATCTGTGAGTTCGAGCCCCGCGTCTGGCTCTGTGTTGACAGCTCAGAGCCTGAAGAGTGTTTCAGATTCTGTGTCTCCCTCTCTCTGACCCTCCCCCGTTCATGCTCTGTCTCTCTCTGTCTCAAAAATAAATAAACATTAAAAAAAAAAAAAGGAAACTTAGTCCAAGGGTAAAACTGAATATCAAAATTATCTAGCATTTTAGCAAGCAGCTTGAGCCCTGGCACATTAAGGTGACTGATATTTTTGTGTTGAGTCAACCAAAAATGACACAAACATTTACATAGCATTGGTCCAAAGGGAAAGAATCAGAACTGGTATAAATCAGTTTATACTTGGGAATTTACATTAAAGTGGAAAATAAACACATGGGTGGTATTTCTATTTTATTTAAAGTTTATTTACTTATTTTGAAGGAGAGAGAGCAGGGAAGGGGCAAAGAGAGAAGGAGATAGAGAATTCCAAACAGGCTCCATGCTGTCAGTGCAGAGCCCACCGTGGGACTTGATCCCACGAACCATGAGATCATGACCTGAGCTGAAATCAAGGATCGGATGCTTAACTGACTGAGGCAGGGTAGTATTTTTAAAAAATTATCCTTAATCGCTTTCAGACAGATCAACTCTAGGGATGAGGATGGGCAGGAACAATTGTGTCTGCAATCCAACTGGCAAGTCGAGTGAGTCACATTCTCTAAGAACTCTGGTAAATGACGCTGAACTGTTGCCAGGTGAAGGAAATGGAGTTTTTTCATAACTACACTGAACTGTGTGGCAGAGTTCCTTTCAGGAACTAAGGAGAAATCTCTCCTGGGCTTGGCACCATCAAAGAAGTCTCTCTTCTTTCTTTCACTCTAGTTGAGTACTGATTTGGGCAGGCATCACTTTTTGGTCATTTTACTTTTGACTTCTGCACTATCTTCTCTTTAAAACATAAGCTCCCAGAGTTCTGAGGTTTTTGTTTTAATTTTAGCATGCTTCTGAGCCAATCCCAAAGATAAGCGTCCCATGCCCAAACCTGAAGAAATAGTAGAGTTCAGGGACAGTTCAGGGTCTCAGTCTTCCAAGTTGAGACTGACTTGCCATGTGGGCTTCAAGGCAATTCATCTCTCTCGTTCCATTCATTCATCTCTGAAGTGGGAATAATAGTAGCCATCCTCACTTACAGCACCGTTTCCTTTGTCATTATTTATTAAGCATCCACATGCATGACACAAAGTTGTATAGGCTAAACCGGACAGACGCTCTCTCTGGCTTTAGAGAGCTCTCATGATGCAAAAGATAGGCAGAATCTCAGCACCTAAGCCCAGGGCAGGAGTGTGAATATTCACGTGAGTGAGTGTGTGTGTGTGTGTGTGTGTGCGCGCGCGCGTGCACTGAAGAACAAAAGCTGGAACCACATCTTGTTTGTCATCTTTATAACCTCAAGCGTTTGCCTTGATTTTAGGTTATCTTTAACCATTAATATTTGGAAATACATTTGAACTTCAAAACCTTTGGGTTTCACACTACAGCATAACCAGATTATATCTCCTTTTCTATTTGCACAAAGGGCAGTCGCTACCACATGCCCAGAAGGTATTCACGTAACAGGTACACAAGATAATCCCCACAGAAGAACAAGGAGCAAACATTCATAGCACCAATGAGATTCTCATGCATTGGTGTTACATGCATTCTCATAGCACTAGGGCGTTATTCTTTATGGTAGAGGTCAACACAAGGCTGAATTATAATGGTTATTTCTGCTAAGAAAACACTTTCTCCGGGAGAAGAAAGCATTGAGAGAAGTGGTAACCGAGAGGGTGCAGAATGAAAGTTACTGTGTATAATATGCATCCAGCTATGAAGCTCCAGCCCTTCCCATTAACCTTGTGTCAATCTGTATTATTAAGAGACAGTCAATTAGGTGAGGTACATTATAATTTTTTTTAAGCAAGCAATAGTTGGACGTTTTCATCTGGGCCCTAGCTGAGTTTCCCTTGTTTGCTTAATCTGGGCTTTCGGTCTTCCTGAAAGATGAAAGGCTGCCATTTTAGCCTCAATGCCTCATAATATGTGCGTTAAACTCAGCACTGCCTCATTATTTATTAATGTCAAGTTATTATACTTCAGGGGAGGATGGGGGCCAGAGCCGCAATGGTGACAGATGTTCCAACAGATCAGCTTATATAATGAGAAGTTGGGCCAAATCTGTCGAAAGAGGTGTTTTTTTAAAAAACACACTGACTTCAAAGAAATGAGTTGTGGCATCTGTAACATCTATGGAGCAGTGCCAGTGAAGGCGAGTGGGTCTGCAGCCGGGGGGCACAAGTCATGCGATTATTGGAGCTTGCAGTGCAGTGACTGGAACAACATCTGGGCTGCAGCAAGCTGGCCAGGACATTTAAAAAGAGCTCCTGCGGTGCCTCAAACTTTGATTTTACAGAGCTGTGGGGAAAGAAACAGGCTGCATTCAAAAGCTCATGTGTTTTGGCTCACACATTTTGTCCTCGGTCACTGTGGAGGGCCCCACTCAGCTGGGGGATCTCAGGGACATTGTTGGACAGTCATTCTCTATCTACTCCACTAGCTCTAAGGGTTTGTGCTGGGGTTGGGCAGGTGATCCCCAAAAAGAGGATAAAATAAGAAATACCTCTTGCCAATCCATGAATATGACACTTATTCTTTCACAGCAAGAAACTCTCAAGGGACGCATTTGTGCAAGAACTTGACACTTATCAGTTGGTTTTGGATAGTATGTCAGTTGGAAACTAAATAGCGTAGTGTGTGTGTGTGTGTGTGTGTACACACGTGCATGTGTAGTGAGGGAGTGAGATTATATCCTATAGCTAAATATTAAGAATATCCATTTCCAATATCACAAGGTTCAAAAAAACTTTTTCCCTTTCCCCTTCTAGAATATTCATTTATTCAACAAATATTATTGTGAAACTACCATGTGTGACATAGAATAGACAGAGCACAGGACAGAGAAAAGGTCTGAGAATGAACTGTAGTAAGTGAGCCTTGCTTACTGCTCACATGTTTGGAAAGCATTTATGAGGTGCTCTGGAAACTCTGAAGTTCTCTAGCACAGTGCAGGAGGCGGGGTAGCAGGGTGACGAGGAGCATGGTTTCTGGAGCCAGAACCCTTGGGTACAAATCCTGACTTTGCCACTCACAAGTTGTGCTACCTTGGGTACATTATTTAATCCCTCTTGGATACTCAGTGTCCACATCTATAAGATAGGGGTGATAATAATAGTAATAATAGGTTTGTTGTTAGGAGCAAATGTGTTAAAATAAACATGATGCATTTAGAATTTTACTTGGCACATACAAATGATAAGTAATTGCTCCTTTAAGACACGCATGTGCTCACACACACACAAACATGAAAGGTGTTATTTCAGAACTGAAGCCATCAAATGTGAAAACCAAAACCTCCCACTCTCATTTCTGCATCCTTCTCTTTTCAGCCCTCACTTGGCCAAACTCTGTCCTGGACTTCCTGATTCCCTTGTTTTTCCAACTTTCTGTGTATGTCTTTTAATCAACGTAAGCTTCCTTTGCCAACCTTTTATGTATTATAAAGTTTGGAAGCTTTCTACTCCCAAAACACAAGCAGCAGCAGAGCCCAAAGGGCGTGTTGTACATATAAAATAGAAAAGGAAAAGTTAGCAGGGGAGCCTGGAGAGAAGTCACTAGGTAGAGGAAGGCCTGGGGCTAAGGATTCTGAAGTTAAGACTCTGACTTACTAGTGCCAATGAACATTCAAGAACCCTTGATAAAGTGGGCTTTGGAGCAAATCAGACCCGGTATGAGTCCTGCCATGAGTACTCACTAGCTGTGTAACTTTGGTAAATCACTTAATCTGGTTGAAACATAGTTTCATGTAAAATGGGGATCATAATATTATTTCCTTCCTAGCACATTTACATAGACAATATGATATAAAGTAGGTAAAGGATTTAGTAGAGTATCTGCAACATCGTAAGTGCACAACAAAGAGCAGTTGTGATTATTACCACTGGCCACCCACTAGTTTGGGAGGAGTGTGGGGAAGGAATGGCCTGCACCGGAAGAAGGAAGAGAAGAAACCTCCCAGCTCTCTGCCTTTCTTCCTTCCAAGTCACAGATGCTTAACAGTGCCTGACAAAGCCTACTCCTCACTGCTTGATAGAAAAGGGGATGCCAACAAGAAACCCGAGGCTGTTTACTCAGGAAAAGAGACATACCTATAACAGAATCAACACGAAGACCAAATATCAAAGAACTTAGGAAGAAGATGCCGTTTTTTAAAGGTCAATGAGCACAGTTCTCTGTACCTGAAAAAAACAAGGCAAATACACCAACAGAGCTGGAGGAATTAAAGAATAACTTTAATAGGACCATAATCTTCATGGGCTAGTGCATTTGTTCCGATCTCTAAAAGTGACATTCATCCTGGTGGAACAGTTCCATTCACATATTTTAGGAACTTTCAGAATCCTCTCAATGTAGAAGCCCATAAATGAGTCACTTTCAAAACAGCACATTTTTTTTTTCTTCAGCACATTTTCTTTTCTTCTTATAAATTCAGTAACAGCAGAAAGAGATCATATTCTCTGGAAGCCACAGTGATAATCCTCCTTATCCAACCTATTTTCACTTTGGTAGGAAAGATGGTGTCAGGGCCCAGCAGATTTTTCTTGAAGTTATGGTGGGTCAGCTAAACAGACACTAAGTCCAGCTTCCTCTTTGATAGCTCCCTTTTCCCCTTATCTAATGCCAACTCAACTTTGCTTTTTATTGGATTTCCGTTACTTCAATGTTATTCATGGAGACTCAGTTTCTGTAACCATTACAGCTGATGGTAGTTTAGTACTTTAAACGTCGTTAATTAACTCGCTGCATCACACAGGCCAGGCACATTTCCATCAAAAGTTGCTATCTTGTCCTTCCAGCCTAGAAACCTTGGCAAGGTGCCCTCTTGGAAAGCCTAGATTGCATCTAAAACCATGTGGCAGAGAGAGAAGCCAAAGATGTCCGTCCTGGGAAGACTCAGGCTGGGAAGCAAGCTATACTGTCCAAGCAATAGGGGACCAGCCACACTCAGAACTGCTCCACTGGCCAGCCCACAGGTCTCCCCACTTCTCTGATCAATTTTACTTGCCTCCACACCGCTTGCCCCATCCTGACCCCCTCCACTTCTATTGCAGTGACAAATAAATCTAAAATCCAATTTCAACTGTGTCTTGTTTTCAAAATACATGCAACTCCAGCACACCAGGTCTACCTAAGGCTCATCATAAACCAATAATCATTTTCATAATATATAAAAGAAATTCCTCTTTTCTCCAACAATTATCCAATGATTGTCTTTACGGGAATTCATCTTGAGTCACACCATTAGCTGCCCTTAAGGATAAATAGACTTGTTTTTATCCTTTAACTGATTAAGTGTTATATGGCTACTACAGTGGATATGAGGAAAGAAGTAAAAGATGTTAACACTAAGTACCTGTTATGTGTTAGTCCCATTATGTGACTTCAAAAACTTTAACTTATATCGTCAATATAAGGCTAACAAGTTCATAACAATGGCTGCTACTTTTTTTAACTGATAAATGATATTTAATGATCTCTGAAGTAATTTTTAACAAGAAGCTAAAGATGTACTAGCAATTAGTAAGTATGTTGCAGTAGGTGGACTTTTGCTGTTTTATTCCTGTTCATTGCCCTCCATTCTGCTGATGTGTTCAACAGATTCTGTTCCCTCTTACTCAGCAAATACTCCCAGTAGGGCAGCAGACTTTCTGCTAATATTCCAATTTGTCTTTAATTTATAGATAAATAGTACTTTTTAAGAGATTATAGTGATCCCGTGTTCTGGTTCTATGAGTTGCTCTTTTCAGTCCTTACTTTCCTAAACGGAGGATGTCCTTTTACCTCCAAGTCCCACACAGGTCCTTGTAAGGATCTCCATGCTCATACTTCTCCTCTTCCCGATAATTCTAGAGTAAGACTGCATATGTTCAAGTGTTTAATAGAATTCAATTAAATCCCCAAATCACGGGACTCTGGTTCTCACGGATTGAGAGCCACGCTAATGTTGATAGCCACTAGACCCTTGCAGCCGAGCACTTAAGATGTGGCTGATGTTATTGCAGAAGCTCAAACTTAACCAAAGTTTAAATTTAAAAACAGAAACAATGTAAAATATTTTTCCATTAAATAAAATTTTATTGTTTTGGAAGGACTACGCTGAAAATTTGGCATCCAAATTGAGATGTGCTGTTAAGTGTAAAATCAACACTGGAGTTCAAACAATTAGTCAAAAAATGTAAAATCTCCCATTAATAATTTTTATATTAATTATGGGGCTCCTGGGTGGTTGGTTAAACATTGGACTTCGGCTCAGGTCATAATCTCACAGTCTGAGTTTGAGCCCCACATCAGGTGAAGCTCGAGCCCTGCTCTGTGTGAGCTTAAGCCCCACTCCAGGCTCCACACTCTCTCTTCCTCTCTCTGTACCTCATGGGATTCTCTCTCTCTCTTTCTGCCCCTCACTCTGTGCTCTCTCTCCCAAAAATAAATTAATTAATTAAAAAATTAATTTTTATGTTAATTACATGTTTAAATAATAATACTTATGGGGTGCCTGGGTGGCTCAGTCGGTTGATGTCTGACTTTGGCTCAGGTCATGATCTCATGGTTCATGAGTTCGAGCCCCACGGGGAATGTGCTGACAGCTCACAGCCTGGAGCCTGCTTCGGATTCTGTGTCTCCCTCTCTCCTGCCCCTCCCCCGCTCGCACTCTCTCTCTCAAAAATAAATAATAAAACATTATAAAATTTAAATAATACAACTTAGGATATATTGAGTTAAATAGAATATTTTATTAAAATTGAGTTCACCTGTTTCTTTTTTTTAATTGGCCACCACCCCACATTTAAATTTACATATGTGGTTCATTTTATATTTCTATTGGGCTGTGATGTTCTAGAAAATAATTATAAAGAGAATGGAGAGTAGTTTCTACACTGAAATGCAGGGAGAGAAGGATAGAGGAGGGAAAGATGAGAAACTCCTAATTTAGCCCATCTAACCATATGAAAAGAAAATAATTTTACCTGAGATTAAATCCCTGGCCTACAATTTCCTATAGGTTTAGTTTTCCACTCTGTGTTCCTAATTAAAACCCTGCATGGGCTACTTCCGAGTGATGAGATTGCTCTGTGAGACCCTGGCTACTCGGTGGCTGGACATGACACACACCCCTCCCCCGTACGAAAGTGCTTAAAAACGGTATAATAAACGCAGCTTACAGCAATGTCATTAAACGTTCCCCTCCATGGTATCTGTGTGGAGCTTAATTAGATGGAAGGATTACAGAAAAGTTTGTGTCATAATGATTCCTTAAAGTGAAACTGTAGATCAAAGTTCACCACTGCCAAATATACAACTTGAGAACAAACTCAAGTGCTGCTATTAATCATGGTTTCTGGGGATTTGATGACACAGATTAAACTGCTGTAAAGAATACTGCTGTGCATCACATTCTTGCAACTGTCATCAACACTTCTGCCAAGTGTTCACAGAGCAGGAAGGAAAGCTGCTCAGCATTTACTGGAGGTGCCTCTTTCTCCGAGCTTAGTCAAAAATCTGGGCACCAGGTTTAAGTTCATGACAACACCTCCGAAGTATCTGTAAAGCCTCTGTTTTCTTAGAAGCTAAGGGATGTCTTGGAGAGACTGAGAGAGCATGGGTTGGGGGGAAGTAAATTGAGAGCAGATATCACCATTAATTTCATTTCCATTGAACTTTCAATCAGATATAAGACTTTCCATAAAGATTCTGTAAAAATATTTTAATAATTTATAATATACTGTATTTCGAAGATTTGAGGATATGTGACTTTTTTGTTACATTTTTAACATCTTTCAAACAGAAATGTTTCTTAGAGTTGATGGCATCTTACAGGGAGTGGCTATAATAATAAGGTCATTGCTGCCTGCATGTTGTGTGCCCATTTAGCCATGCTGCTCCTACTTTAATCACTTTCTTTGAGTTCTGTGCACTGTTCGAACAACAAAGGTCAAGTTTAACTGCAAATAAAATGTCTTTAAGATTACATAGGGATACAACATTGAAACAAAAGGCTATTGTGCACACAAAAAGTCACACAGACAGAAAGGTGGGGCATAAATTTGACATTAGTAAAGTCATCACTGGAAGAATGACATCAATTCCACCTGTCCTTACAAAGCAACAACCAAGTGTTTTATGGGACTGAACAAGTAGAAGAAGCCACCTTATAGTATGTCGAAGACATGTTAAAAAAAAAATAGCCTATTGCATACCAAACAAAGCAATGGACAGCAGAAGAAACTGCCAAGCAACAAGAGACTGGTGTGATCGATTCATGTGTTGTACAAGACTGTTGATAAGGCCTTGTCTCAAGTTTCATTAGCATCATATTTTTGTTCGTAGTCATTCAAACACTGACATGTTAGATTATGAAAATTTAGATATAGATTAGATATAGGTATAGATAGATATAGATATAGATATAGATATAGATATAGATACAGATATAGATATAGAGGTAGATGGGGGCAATAGTAAAGAGCTTGTGCCCTCAGTTTGGGCCCGAGTGATATGCTCATAAAGGACTTCTTGTCTTTGGCAAATAATAAGTTGTCTCCTGCTCTTCCTTCTGACACAGAGGATGCTTGTATGAAATGTATGTATTTCCTTATTTAAGTAATTATTTTAAAATATTAATCATGTGGTTTTAAGTTTATTTATTTTTTAGAGACAGAGCATGCGTGCAAGTGAGGAAGGGGCAGAGAGAGAGGGGGAAAAAAAGAATCCCGAGCAGGCTTTGCACTGTCAGCTCAGGGCCAACACAGGGCTCCGACCCACTATCTGTGAGATCATGACCTGAGCTGAAACCAAGAGTTGGACACTTAACTGACTGAGCCACCCAGGCACCCCTGAATCACTTGGGTTTTTTATAGGTGAGCAACACTCAGTTACAGAAATGATGAAACATCCCGTGCTCTCTTGCCAGTAAATAAAATAGTCTTCCTTTCTTCCTTACTTAAGATCTAATAGACCATAGAAACTTACTAAATAATCTTGATAAGCTGTCATGATTGCCAGGAAAGTCAGATGCTCGCTAGTAGATGACAGATAAGAATCAAACACACACCAGTTGCATGTGTGTGTCAGGCTCATTTGTTCAGCCGGCTATATTTGTTTGTTTGTTTGTTTTAAATTTCTTTAACATTTATTAATTTTTTTTAATGTTTATTTATTTTTGAGACAGAGAGAGACAGAGCATGAAGGGGGGAGGGTCAGAGAGAGAGGGAGACACAGACTGTAAAGCAGTCTCCAGGCTCTGAGCTGTCAGCACAGAGCCCGATGCAGGGCTCGAACTCACGGACCGTGAGATCATGACCTGAGCCGAAGTCGGACGCTTAACCAACTGAGCCACCCAGGCGCCCCTAACATTTATTAATTTTTGAGAGACAGAGCTTGAGTGGCGGA